>NW_028262413.1:30772646-31075676 GCF_047370975.1 Nipponia nippon | reverse complement strand
CTCTATTAGAGGGTGAGCCAAAGCTCATTAAAATCAATGGAAGTCTTTCTTCTTCACTGCAACAGGGGAGAGACATTTCCTCTCTAAATAATGTATGAAAAACATACCACAAAAAGACATGCATCACAAGAAGAAAACACTGTATGAAGGCAAGCACAACCTATCCAAAAACGGACAAGCCAGGTTCATTTTTAAGCATAGTTTTGAATGAAAGTCATGTAATAAATAGATGCTTGTGTGCAATATCAGTTGTAATCACACCTCTAAAATGAAAAGTGAAAAAATCCACAACATGCATCAGCCTGTTTAGTTTGGGAGAAGGGCAGCTATTTTGCCTGTATCTTAAGTGGAAGTGAAGCAGACCCCCCTCCCTGACATTAACCATTTCAAA
This sequence comes from Nipponia nippon, assembly GCF_047370975.1. Taxonomy (NCBI): domain Eukaryota; kingdom Metazoa; phylum Chordata; class Aves; order Pelecaniformes; family Threskiornithidae; genus Nipponia; species Nipponia nippon. The sequence continues at coordinate 31,075,285 of NW_028262413.1, read as the reverse complement.
AGATCTCATTAAAAGGTTTCTCTGTTTTCACTGATTATTGTGTAGCGACTACAAGAACACCTATAAATCTGATCGAATTAGGTTTTCAGGCCTTTATTCCAGATAATTTCTTCTCCCTATGTGGACTTTCTCAGGAAATGAGATTTAATGAGTCATAGTCCTTACTGATAATCACAGGAGAGCTCATTAGCTTTCTGTCAGATTTGTACCCACTATCTGCCCTCAATATGTTTGTGACTTACTAGAGCTAAATATGACACTACAGAGAAAGCAGACAGACGAAGCAATACGGTGGATTTGAAATACTATAAAGAGAAATATTTCTCCTTAATTTATTTTGAGAACTTAAAGGAAAAAAAATCAACATGCTTCTCTCCTTTCTTAACCTTCTTTCTCTATTGTGATGGCATCACTAACAGCAAGACACAGAGTATTAGAGAAAATTAAGAATTACATTTGAAGACTCCTTGCAGATATAGTAGCAGAGAACTAGTCTAAACAGTCCATAATACAAGGCTCTGGGGACTGGAACACATTTCTGTTCTAGCATACAAAACTGTGGTTTACCACAATACTGCAAAATCTTCAGGGTAGCAATAACAGATTAATGCATGAAGTGGTGCAGGTGAACCTGCTTTTTGACCTGCCCCTCCCACATTTACAGCTCTCTACCTCCATTTCAAATGTTTCTGATTGGGTTCTTACCTCTCAGCCCATCACCTGCACAGCCTACTGCCTCTTGGTTCTGCCTGAAAGGCGCTGCTCTGAGCTGGCCTGCGCAAAGGAGCTCCTAAGCCCCATGGCTGTAGCATTGGGAAAGATGCTTCTGCTCTCCACACAATGCACTGTGGAACATCAGCGTTCATCTAATAGATTGAGATATAATGGCCTTAGTCTTCTTCCACCTACAGTTCACATCTCCCGAAAGGAGAGGAAAAGTGAAATTGTGGTTCTTGTTTCCCATGTTGTTGTTCAGCTTGACAGGATGCTGTTTCTTACTAAGGGCACATTGCAAGGTGCTGGTCTAAGCCTAGCCGTCACAACTTGTCACCTTCTTAGGTAGTGTTTATGTCTCTCTGCAGCTTTCACATAACATTACTTTTTAGTCGAAAGGGAAAACTACTTCTGCTTCCTAGAAAACTAAGGATCACCCTGCACTCTCACAATTTGCTTTCATAAAATACCCCCTCTCCAAACATGTCTTAAGGACAGTCCAATAAGCAGGTACCAAACCCAGGAAGGTATTTTACCAGACTATGGTAAGTACTCACCTTTTCCAGGAAATTATCCATACCAGAAAAATAAAAAAAAAAAATAGAAAAGAATTACTTTCTCAAGCAATTCACTGTAGTACCAGTCCCCAAGGCAACAAGCACTCTTCTCAGCTTAGTAGGCAATAATATTTGGTTTTAACCGTCTCCCCTCACCCATCCTTAACACAGCTGCTCCTGTTCTTCAACCTATCGTCTCTCCCTCATCGTGCTCCTTACATTTTACATAGACACAGCAGTGGCTGCAAAGGGTCTGAACACGCTGGCAGGAGAAGGAGGTTGTGTTGGGGTGACATACAAGAGCTGTCAGAGCAAAGGGAGTTTTACATTTCCTATTTTCAGGGCTCGGCAGAACTGCCACGAGTCCTTCTCCTTAGAATTTTGCCAATCTCTGCATATTACAATTTAACAAAGTTAAAAACACACATCTTCAGAATTTTTCCATGATTTGTATAAAATGTATTCGTAAGTCTGTTGAGGTAAAGAAATGATAGCAGCAAAGTAACACCAGCAATGAACGTGACTACAGCTTCCTAGCATGTTTATTTTAGCACCATCAACAACACCCCAGATTGAGTGAAATTATATTCCATCAGACAGGATGAAGATGAACCATAATGACCCACGACATTTTTTGCTACTTATTTCCCAAACTATTTTAATGACCTGCTTATTCTCTATAAAGAGGGTTGTTAAAAAGCAGAAACTTTCAGTGAATAACTGCTTAAAGAAATACCAGAGGCCAGTGAGAAAAAGACACAGAAATGTGATCAAGTATTTGATCCCACTCCTTTTTCATTCAGAATTATCTCTTCAGATCTACCCTTTAATTTCACACTTGCACACTTCAGCACACATTCACTTTGTACCCACAGCACTCACAAGAACACATCATCTTAATTTTCCTTACGGGAAACAGGTGCATGAGTGATTACTTTTGCCGCACCAGAAAGAAAAGTCAAATATGCAGCACCAGCTACTGGGTCAGAAATTAGACTTTGTCTATGTTAGGCTTTCACACAGCTTCCATTCCAGTAATATCTGAGCACCTCCATTACCATCATATTTGGTAGTTGTCTTCACAACCTTCCCATAAGGTAGGAAATATGTTTATTTTCTTTCTTGCAGATGAAGAAGCAAGGCAGAGCAATCTTCCCATGTTCACAAAGGAAGTTTGTAAAGGAAAAGAAAAGGGGACCTGAGTCTTTTGTGTCCCATGCTAGCATACTTTATCATGAACCAACCCTTCAAAGTGGTCAGGTCATTTGAATGTAAATGCAACCAGCCAATTCTCCAACTAGGAACATGAGTGAAAGCAAAGAGCTGAAACAATCCAAATCTCTTTTATGCCTTAGAATTCATGGTGCTCTGCACTAAATCTCATTTCTCTCCAGCTTGAATAAACTTTTGATAAAAGTTTAAACAATAATGAGATATATACCCATCTTTGGCTTTTCAAAGGAAATTACCTTGGCCACAATGTAGACTGACAGTCAGAGCAACTGAGTGAAACCAGGAATTACAAATTCTGTCACTGCCTCAGGTCATAGCTCTGAGCAAGCCAATTCACCTGTTTCATACTTTCCCTTACTATATATGCAGAGGGGGGGGAAACAACTTGTAAGAGATTGAGATCATCCAGTGCAAAGTTATATTTAAATATAAGCTTTAACAGCTCTGCATTTTGAAGGGGTAATTTAGCTATTTATTACCAGGTCAATAGGTTTCAGGGATAAGTAGTAGTTTTGCACATCTGTTCTTTCCTGTACCTGGGATCTCTCACCTCCTCAGAAGCTCCATGTTGAGATGGTCTTTCTTCTCATTAAGAGCCTTTCCTGTGGGGCCAGTGGGGCCACTGAAGCTGCAAGTTCCCTAGCATGGCACTTCCAGGTGACCCGGGAGCAAAGGGTCAGCTGTGCATAGCAACAGGTTGTGTTGACATCAGGTTTTCAGGAAGATCCTGGACTATTTATCTAATCAGACCAGTTGCACATTTATGTATTTTTTATCTGTCATTTTCACAGCAACAGAAACGAGCAGCTTTTTATGCCGTTACATAAGCTCTTTTTCCCAGGAAGTTAATGGTTTTAAAGTTTGAGACATTGCAAATAAGGATTGCAGGTGTAATTCCAGCTCAGGATGACTTCAGGGTTCCAGTGTCAGTCATTAATCACTTGAGCTGCGCTTTCTGGGTTTATGATTTTGACAAAATCGCTTCATTTGAATTATGGCCTTGTATTCAACACTAGGGTATGTATTATTCTATATATAATTTTTAAATACAAAGAGAAACAGCATGGAAAAATTAGAATCTATGACTTAAAAGTCTAGTCCTCTTATGGCATAGGCAAACAGAATGCTCTTGACTTTAACCTATGGGTTCCACTTAATATGTGGTGTATTTTTCATACATCATGGGTTTTTATAAATTTGCTGTATAAAGCACCCGAGCTACGTTGCCAGCAAAATATAAGGAAAACAAATATGTCAGGGTAATGATGCCAGGACAATTCCTTATTGAAAAAAGCAGTTTATTAATACCTTATTGCTACAAGCTAGATCTTATTATCATCTTGGGTCATTTAGAATCTTATTAGGTATTCTGATGGTGGATGAATAATCCTGTGATAAATTCTTTGCCATGTCCTTCACAGTTGTCATAGCAGGATCATAAACAGCATTTATAACAATCTAGCCTGGAGGAAAAGGCTTACAATGGTCTGTTTAACATGCAGGAAATATTCAGATCGGCCGTGTCTGGTTAGATTTGAGACCCACAGGAGAGATACCAAAGTTAAATGTAGCATGGGTTTCTCTGAAGATTAGCTTTAAAAAAGGCTTTGGGTCAGGGACATGGGGACTAATGCCAATGATATGGCCACAAGCAGCCTTCTTTCGAGAAAGCCAATAAAAACGGTAGCTGCAAGTTACTTTCTTACTGAAAAACCATGTAAGGTTACTTGAGCTGCTACTTAAGAAGCATGGTTGAAATTATTTGCAACTGAATGGCTCGGAGCTCGGTCATCTACTTCAGTGATTATTATATGAAAAAATAGTGTATGCACTCACATAGTGAAAAATATGCAGATTTTTGCAGAGCTATAGGATAACTTGCCTATACTGTGCAAGTTCTTGAACTCTTGCAAGCTCAGAACTGGAGTTCTTTAGAACTTCTACAAAAGTAACATGGGTAAAGTAAAATGTAAGCAAAAAAAAAAAAAGAAATTTACATTTCTTTGAGTGGGTATTAAAAAAAAAAATCACACATAGCCTACACAAATAAACACAAACAACTCCCTATCACTGAGCACGATGAATTACTCGTACCTGTCGTCATTCAGTGTCACATTCCAAGGTACAATACCAGTTTCCCAAGTCTAAGTGCAGGAAGTGCATCTCAAACGACCAGAACTTTTCAGAACAGAAGTTATTTTTAAATGCTAACAGTGGTATAAATTAAAGCTCAGCCAAAACTAATCATACAGGACCTGTCAGTCACATTTTCAGGAGAGTGATAATAGAAATGTGCGGCTTATTGGAAGGGATTGTGGTGACAGATTTCAGTACAGCCACATACACACACAAACACTTTCTCCACAGTAGGCTATGTCGCTCTTTTGGCACAAGAACCTGAGACTATGGAAAGTGAACAGCAGAATTTGCTTTTCTTAGGAAAAGATGAATTGCCTTTTCCACTTGAATTTTAAATACACTGAATGAATGAGTTCTGTAGCTCTAGTCCCTAAAATAGAGCTTGACTGTTGGAAAGCTAGCATAAATGTTCACAGCTGAGAAATGTAGAAATCGCATTCTGGGACATTCACTGCTGCAGTCATTTGGACATCTCCCATTAGAAAAACACCATCATATCCTGGGACTTGTTTGCAGCTGCAACTACCACCTACAAGAACCGATTCTGCAGACATCTATGCATGCACCCAATCTTACTACAATAGCTACCATACCTCCAAGGGTAGTATATATGGCAGTTAAGTTAAATGGGTGCAGATCACAGTCACCACATGAAGAGCAAAGTACTGTCAGTTGCTCAGAATTTGTTCCCAACTTTAAAAACAAATTGTCAATAAATCTAAAGTTGAAAATACATCTGAAAAAAGAAACCTTAAGCTAATCAGGTGAACCTGGGGGGGGCTAAGCTCACCAGATAAATTGTTACTTAGAGCAAAGGCTTCCCAGGCTGCCCAGGGAAGTGGTTGAGTCTCCATCCCTGCAGGTATTTAAAAGACAGGTAGACGTGGTGCTTGAGGACATGGTTTAGTGGTGGACTTGGCAGTGCTAGGTTAGCGGTTGGACTCGATGATCTTAAGGGTCTTTTCCAACCTTAACAATTCTTTGATTCTAAATAGTTTTCAAACAGCCACATTCTTTTATCTCCTGTATTATCCTGCTTTCCTCTAAGTTTTTGTTAGCTGCCTGCAGATTCTTTGAGAGGTGTAGCTGTACCTTCACAGGTAGTTTTTAGCACTTGGGGGATGTACCAGCAGAAATAAATAATAGCACTGTAATCACAGAGATGAAAGAAAAAGAGCTTTGAATTAAGCAGTTAAATGAACAGATAGGATCCTGCAGGAAAACACTATACAAAAGCTACAGGGCTTGAGGTACTATGTAAGTTTAGCTAAAGTTGAGGCACACTTTTTTTGCCTTGTGACTAATATTAGTTTTCCTAGTTTGTTCTTAGCACAAATCTAGTTGTGCTGAAGAAAAGCTCACTTGTAGCACTCAGGCTGCCAAAGTAGCACAACATACATGTTTCAATCACACTGCAAGCATGATGGTATCGCAGATTTTCACATCTCTAAACCAATAGCAGGTAGGAGGTAGGATATGGAAATATACCACTAGCTAAAGAGAAGTGTCCTGGCTTGCCTTTTTTTTTTTTTTTTTTTTTTTTTAAATAATAAAATTCAGTCTTTGCTCCTTCTTAAAAAGCCATGCTTTCTGTTGAGGAGTAAAGGTTTTAATTTTTTTTTTTTTTCCAATGTGAGATTTACATTGGTAATCTTCCTTCTCAATTAAAAAAGCACCTTAAAGTATACTATCACTGTGCACAGAAATTTAAAAATTATTGACTTTCTTTGTAAAAAAACCACGACCAAACCTTTCCATCTCTGTTTTAATAACTGTACGGCTGTAAAAAGAAGTACCACATGTGAAGATGATTCCTATTTTGGATGCATAGATCAACACTCAACCAGACTGAAAGAGCAGCAATGTAAAATGAATGTCTCTTAAGATTGCAAGTTAACTGAAAGTCTTTGGAGGTTTAAAATCGTTACTATCATTCTATAAATGCACAAAATCCCTCCAAGGCAGCTCTCTTGATATAGTCACCTAAGCATATTAATTTACAAAAATCTCTCTGATATTAACACATTTCAAATTCTAGATATTCATAGGAGTTAGTCTTGCACTAAAAACTGAACTGTGACAAAAGAAAGTATCTGCTTCACAAGTTAAATTTCCCTTTGTCTTTAAACTTAAAAGAGGTAAAATAAGATTCTCTCTCTCTCTGCCTTCTGAGCATGTCTACACAGCTGTTTCAGACTGAAGCGAAATCTCAGCAGCATTATGCAGTCACTTTTCTTCCCCTTCACTTGCTCATGTACAATCTCTTTTCCTGCTGAAATCAATGGGACTTCCGCCTCTGATCTGGCCTCATCTGATTCATACCAACCAACTTCCTATCAGTTTTATTGCTAGTATGAGAGCACACGTGGCCCAGCAAGACCATCTCTGGTTGATTTTACAGCATTTTTACAGTGCTATGCAGTACATGTTTCATAAAACAGTCTAGTTTCTACAGATATTATCCAAACTAGCATTACTTGACAAACTTTATAGGTAGCTCTTAAATTGATGTAATCTAGCTCCAGTGGGCTGCTTTTAACACTAAACTCATGTGAACTGATTTAAAAAAAACGCCTATTACTATATTAAAAATTTTTACCCATTGTTCAGCATTTTCATTCAGCTTGCAAAGCCCACCAATAGAAGTGTTCAGAGAGCTTTCACAAAGTTCTCTACAAGTCTGTCTGGGAAGATTAATTTCTGTTCGGCTGCTCACCCACAGCTTTTTGAAGAAGTGCTAGCGGTAAAAGGTGCAGATATAATCCATTGGCAAAGGCAAGACACAGCTCAGCATGAGCCCATTCACATAGAACAGAGCTTGCTTTACTTCACTGCCACAGATTCACAACTCTAAATTGAGTTACAGCAGCCCGCTCTCAGGTAGGTTGATAACTATGACACAAGCGTCTTTCCTCTAGCCTGCTAGTTCACCTCAAATCTAGCTCTCCAGAGTATCTAGCAAACTGCTATGAGGCTCAGCAGGAACCACAAGAACAAAGATTTTTCATGATGAGGCACCATCAACTCTGAGCTCAGAGATTAAATGCCATATCAGAAATATTGTGACTTTGGGAAGTTATTTTTCAGTTGGTACCTGTGACAAAGCCTTCAACAGCAACACCGCAGAAAAAAACCTAACATTCACCTCAACGCAAAGGATCCTCTTCTTTTGTATACAGAAGTAGCATGCATTCCTGATTACAAGAAAGGAATCAAAACATGTTTGCCAAGCGTGCTGACTAAACTATGAGCCCAGCAGCTAAGGGTTTCATTACCTTCCCAGATGCTAACAAGAATGAGGGTGGGTCAGTAGCTCAGGGAAGAGAAGCTGAGCCAGGCTGGCCCACGTTCTGGTGCAGACAGTACCAGCCCAAAGGGGACTGGGCTCCCTACTATGGCTGCAGGCCAGGCGTTACCTGTGATTGGAGGAGTGAAGCTCAGTCAGCTGTGTCTGCCTTGCTGCAATCACAGTTTCAGGTGCATTGAGCAGACTCAGCATTTTTATGGATATGAACCCAACACTGGTTCCTGAGCAGCTACCACTCAGATTATACCTTCAGGGGGGCAAAATGCCTTAGAATTATCACTCAGATGTGAAAAACTGGTAGCACACCAACAGGGGAAGTGATGACTGGGTCAAATCTGCTCAGCTGTTCAGCAATACAAGCACCAAGTACCAAGCAGCAAGAATAAAATCTAAAGTTGTACCTCACTGCCAAGATGCCATTGCACTTGTTTGACTTTGTTATTGATCCAGAATGTATATGTGGCAGCTGTCTATAATGGTGCAGAATATTCTACATAGACACTGTACTAGCTCCCAGGTAATTCAAGTGACAGACAAACAGTGTGCAAGACTGGCTTCCAAATCATTTAGAGCAAAACACAGAAATATGGTAGACTACTGAAGGAAGAACAGATTCCCAGTAATTCCAGAGAAGAGGTTTTCAAAATTTCCCTTCTTTTTCTCAAATACCTCGCATTTGGTTCTGTATCCTCCTCTTAAGTCTCAATGAAACTCCCCCTCTCCACTCATCCCCTGCAAACAGAAGTATTATTTAACAGGTTTCCTAGGACCTGGCTTGGCACTCTCAGTGAAACACCTCTTTAATTTTCCTCACGCACTAAGATTCATTTACAAAACCATTTCCATTGAGGATGTTTGATGTACGCTATAAGTCAAAATGTGTCCATACACATATTTGCCACTGTAAACCAGCAAGTTGCCCAAATGGTAGACATGGTCTTTTGCACCTTACTGGGTATTTGTAAATACCTAAACCAGTTGTCCTTTGGTATCAGAGCCACTCAGCTGTGAATAAGTAAATGCTTCTGGTGTACAAATGGTTGATTAGATCAATTGCCTTTGCAATTCTCTGTGAGTGAATGCTATATACATTCACTAACTGATTGTCTTAACTGTTGCCAATTAGAGCTTAAATGTCTAATTAACAAGAAATAGACAGAGTTCTCCACTGTTGACTTTGGAGGACTATGACCAATAACTCTACCTGTACAACGCAATGAGATGAAGAGAGGGAGAAAGTGAAAATGAGATGAGTTTAGAAATGTCTGGATGGCATTAATGTAATATATATATATGTACATATATACAGCACAGGTTTAAATTCTCCTGGCATAGTTTCTCCTAGAATATACCTTCACTGGTTTCTACTGATTTCTGCTTGATTTCTATTGGCTTCTCCTAGAAAATACAATCACTTTTGAATATAAAGTAACTGTAAAATAAGAACCTATAACACTATCCACAATCATTTTTGCTACAATAATAATCTAAAATATTCATGGTCCTGGTATGTAAGTGTTTGGAAGCATCCTTATAAGCAAATAATGTATGAAACAGACTACATTTTTCCTTTAGAAAGAATGTACTATGCGTTATTGATATTCCTCTTACAATAAATGAGACAGAGAAAAAGCAGAATAACAAACTCTACAATGCAAACTTAGTGGATTCATTGCAAGTCTGAACAGTTCATCAATACAGATTATGAACTACTCTGACTCTAGAGCCAGTAGCTAAATAAGCTGGTAAATACATTGGTCAAGAACAGCAACAGCATTATTCTTCACTGTTGAAAGCAATTTTCACTTCTTGAGCAGGATTAGACTATACAACTGCCCAAAGCTATACAAATAAATGCAGTCTGGTGCTACCTAAAACAGAAATCTGCTGAGAAAGACATTTGAAACTGGCAATAAATGCAGGCACTGCAAATAATTTTTCTGCATAGATGGATGATGCACCAGAGACCAGCTCTTATCATAAAAACTACAATAGCAGATGTCAGTGAAATAATATTTAGCAATGACATGGACATTCTACAAAAGTCAATGAAAAAAAAAATCTTCTCAGGTATATGTGTATGTTGTTAATCATAATTAAGGCAAGTGTGACAGTTTCTTGGCAACAGACCTGAGTTTCCTTCCCTGATGAACAAATCCTGCAGGAATACTCTCTCTTTCATTACATCAAGCCTGCAGTTCTTTACACTAATATCCTCCACTTGGAGCACTCCAAGTCATAGGGAAACTTTTATTTTGTCAATTGCTTTTTGCTGGATAATCGCATGATGACCTCCACAAAAGAAAGGAGCAAGTTTCTCATTAGTAAAGTAAAAAGAGCTTTAAAAGCTAGTAGTATAAACAAGCACATATACTATTGTAGACAGGGGCAGGGGACAAAAGAGAGATTCACAGCATCCAAGTTAGGGACCTAATGCTATCCATATCCTCAAAGAAGATGCAGAGCACCAAGTGGAATAGCAAAGCACGACTACCCTAAAAACAGCAAGTGAATGTCAGTCCCTCTGAATACATATTTTTACTTGCATAATACAGCATCTGTAACACCTAACAATGAGCACCTAAATGTAAATATTTCCAAGAAAGCAATTTATAGGTATACTTATTATTGACCTTTCAGTAATTAGGGGATTTCCCATACTTCAACAACAACAAAAATTTGATAGTTTGGAGGGAAGCAAGCAGTTTCAGAGAACTTTTTTTTTTCTTTAAAAAAACCTTTTTGACAGCAAGATTTTGTCCAGCTGCAAGTTTTTCTTTCAAAACAAGTCACATGTTACCATGATTCATTAAAAATGAAAATGAAAAAAAGGTCGATTAAAGAATACTGAACCTTTTAAAGAATGCACTATAAATGCATGTATTAGCTAAAAGGGTTGCAAAGAGACATGGTTATGATTCTAAAAGAAGGTGTAAACACCGCAGAGAGAAAAGAAATCCCTTACAGTATGTATAATTACATTACTGATAATTATGTCTCAGTAATGAGGAAATTACAGTAGAACACCAGCAAAGCCTCTCACAATAAATTGCACAAGTTTATGGAACAATCTCTTCAGGGAAGCATGGAAACTCCCTACATGATCCGAAAGACATAAAACATGGGAGATTAAATACATTCACAATGTGCTGTGGGGACAGTACTGAGCTGGAAGAGAGATGGACTGGTCTCTTCCATTTCTAAGTGTTATGCCATGAGCCTAAGAGTGGGGTTTAAAATCACCACCTCTGCTGTCTTCCGATTTTGTTGTCTGTTCCTGGTTGTATCTCATGTTAGTGAGATCCCATAGGGTTTAGCAATTAGCATGAGGAAAGCAGTATGATAATCAGAAGAAATTAATGGTTTAAAAACATAATCTTACACTTCCCCTGAGACCTGTTCCATGCAACTGGATTCTCAAAGAAAAAAAAGAACAGGTAATTGATTCTTATTAAGAGAATGATCTGCCACAAAATGCTATCCATGTGAAAAAGATGCTAATTTTAAAGTGCTCTCAGAGTCAGTGTGAACCTAGTCTCCGACTAACTTTCTAAGGAAGAGAGGCTAGGATCCTCCATGCCACCCTTCTCTTTTGCACCTACTCAGAACAGCTGAGTACTACATGGGTCTTCATGTACTAACAATCAGCATCTGAAAAAGGAAGCAGGATGTGACAGTGAAATAGCAATCTCTAGGTTTTTGTCAGCAATTTCAATGAGAAAGGTGGAGAAATGAGCATGCACTGCGTGTTCTTCTCAGTCAATTGTGTGGAGAAGCTAGGACAGCTCATGAGTCGTGGGTATTATCAAACTTCATAAGCTACATATTGTATTTAACTATGTCCAATGCTGAATTTTTATACGCTCCTTGGAAAAGACTGAATTACAGACTTTATTCCCATGGTTAACTACACTATTAAACATATGTGTCATTTATTCTGGCTTAATTTTTCCTCTTTCAATGATTTGATTATTAATGTAAAAAAGCAGTCGCGTAAAGCAGAAGAAAAAGCCCTCAGTATATGTCTGGTCTTACTTCAATAAGTGTAGGAACTAAGTGGATCTTTTAGGTACTTTTCCAGAAAATTAAATAGCTAGAAATACTCAACCACTTCAGTCCAAAATAACACTTCACAAATACAGTAAGTGATCCGGCTCTTGATTAAAATAGAGGAAATTTTCAAGATCTCTATTCTGGCGGGGGGGGGGGGGGGGGGCGGGCAGGGGTGTAAGTAAGTGTTTCATATATAGCATTTTGACAAGCTAGTACAGGTGCTTCAACTCCACATTTTCTTTATACAGTTTTATCTATACAATACAAGTGGTTATGTGGGCAGCATTTTTTCGTGACCTTGTTCATTAGTAGTGCCTGTTCACACAGAGCAGCCTTGCCTCAAACATTTGCTCAAGTCAAAGAATAAGGCTGCATGCAAACTTTTTTTCCTCAGTTTCAGAGACTTTATAGCAAAAATTAACAACGTAGTGCATCTTCCCATAACTGAACATCAGCTCGCACAGCAGAAAAACAATTTGGATGTCTATGTGAAACAGCACCACCTGGTGATCTTTGTCCTAATGACAGTATGTCTTTCAATGGGCACTCAAAAAGTTACATTTTTCTCTTTTCACAGAATCACAGAATGGTTGGGGTTGGAAGGGACCTCTGGAGATCAGCTAGTCCAACCCCCCTGCTAAAGCAGGTTCACCTACAGCAGGTTGCACAGGATTGCATCCAGGCGGGTTTTGAATATCTCCAGAGAAGGAGACACTACCACCTCTCTGGGCAGCCTGTTCTAGTGCTCTGTCACCCTCAAAGTAAAGAATTTTTTCCTCATATTCAGATGGAACTTCCTGTGTTTCAATTCGTGCCCATTGCTCCTTATCCTGTTGCTGGGCACCACTGAAAAGAGTCTGGCCCCATCCTCCTGATACCTGCCTTTAAGATATTCGTAAGTGTTGATAAGATCCCCACTCAGTCTCCTCTTCTCCAGGCTAAACAGACCCAGCTCTCTCAGCTTTTCCTCATAAGAGAGATGCTCCAGTCCCCTAATCATCTTCGTAGCCCTCCGCTGGACTCTCTCCAGTAGTTCCTTGTCTTTCTTGAACTGGAGAACATATACGATGAGGTGATTAAAAAAAGGTAGAGAACATCCTCAATCCGGAAAAGTTGTAGTTAAAAATTTAAAATTTATATAAAACATAAAAAAGTTAACATTAATCTAAATCTCAAAACCCCAAAATATTGCAGAGAATCTTAGAGAGGTAACTTTTAAAGTAAAAGTGGAAAAGTAAATTAAATTCTGCATAAAACTGAGTTAATATTGCTTTAAGTCCTCCATTTTTCTGTTTTCCTCTTTGACTGAAGTTTTGAAGTGGTGAAGTTAGGCATCCACATCCACTAATTTTACAAAAGATAGGGTTAATTCCATTCAGGTGTTTGAAAATGTTCATTTATACCCCCTTTTGAACACAGCTGCATCCCTAAGAGCCGTGAAAAGTAGGGCTTCCGTCCCTTTGTGAAGTTCTGAGTTCTCCTCTGATTCTTGCCCCCCCCCTAGAAATTTTGTCTTTCTCCAGACATGATCTCTCCCTAGCTTTACACATTTTCCTCTGTCAAAATACAACCTTCCACTCTTTCTCCCATCAGCCTAATCTTCCCTTCTACATCAAGTCATTACTTTATGACCATTTTTTTTCCAGGCAGCAAGCCACATTCCTCTTGAACCACAACAGAAACAGATTACGTTATGAGCAAACAAGTTTTGTTGTGTGCACCTTACATTGTAGCATGGCAAAAACTAGCCACTTGGGGAAGGCAGCTCAGAAGATAGGAGACTGACCTCAGCAAGAGACTGATCAAACAAAACTGAAATCTGCCACCATCAAGACATCAGTTTATCACCAGCCGCAAAACCACTCTTTTCATAGCAGAGAGACAACAGTTGACCTCCCTGCAGGAGAGGTGGCTGTTGGTGCTTCCTCAGGAGGCCCACACTGCTGTTCCTTCTGCTGGCTGGGACGTGAGGGCATGGACACAACACTCACATCAGAGCACACACCCACGTTACTTGGGAAAGCTGAGCTGCAGAATATTAACCTAAAGAGGCCTAATTTGAAGGGATATCTCAGATATCAGGAATCTCTACACTTCTAAATAACAACAGCAACAACTGATTTTTAAAACATATAGCTTATGTTCTTCACAGACCTGGAGCCCCCTTACAGTCACCAGCTTGCAGCATCATGCCTTTAATAGCTTCAAACAAAGCATCTTTAGTATCAGTCTGGGAAAAAACCAGCAGAAATACTGTATCCAGACAGACGTCAAAACAGTTCTTTTTCCCCAGGGACGGCCTGCCTGACTGCCCTGCTGGTTTTGTCATTCTCGGAGCTCAACACAACTCTATTAGGATAAATTTTGTCATAAGATAAATTGCATGCTCAAAATGCCTCCTGAAGTTTCAAAATCCACAATTAACAATTTCATATTCGTAATGGTAAACATCAATACATCTTCTTCAGAAAGAAACTACCATCTGCATAAATTTAATGAGTACTTTAATATAGTGGTATTGTGGTAGCACACTCATGCCACTATCTCTCTTCTGAAGTCTGACAATATTTGCTAGAAAAATATTGATGGGACTGTGGTTTCTTAAATTATTTTTACAGGGTCCACAAAACAACTATGTATGTTCATGATTACAGGAGAAACATACCTAACTGTCAGAGAGCGGTAACACAGACACTGCTTTTTTACATTTTATGAGGCTGAACGTTCAAGGCTGATGGAAGCTCACATCACTTTTCCATCCAGAATCACAAATTATGTTGATTTTTTTTTTTTAATTTATACTCTGCAACAGAATGTTAACCTGTAGAAAAGCTACTAAAGGAGCCAATGCTTTTCCTATTAAAAAAACCCAATAGCTTCTAAAATTCAATGTATTTAAAAGGAAAACTAGATCCCAGGATGCAAATTTGTCAAATATCTTTCCCTGATGTCTAGTGCCATCTTTTGCATTTTGGCAAAAATACAAAATGGAAAAATATTCTCCCTGGCTCTGTTTAATTTCTCAGGACAGGATCCTTGTGTTATCTGCTTGAACTGAGTTAAGTTACTACTAAGTTATATGTGAACTAGACTTCTTTTCCAAGCATTTGATGCCAAGTGTCACAGTCAGCCCTTTGGCATTAGAAGTAAATTCCATAACAGATATGTAATAGCATGGAATTGTTTATGTGCTTGGATGGAAATAAAGGAGAAGGTCGTAGAGAACTCGGAGCTTGCAGAAGGTACACATGACTGATGCTGTCTTCTTTCAGAAAATACAGTAACTCTTCATGAAAGATTGCAGAAAGCATTTTGAAAGAGGATGTGCAAGCAGGAAGAAAAAGAAAAATTCTACATGAGCTTTTTTGGAACTGGAGGTAACCACTTAGACCACGGATGATAAAGGTGCAAATGGAGTAGCACAGCCAGCAGTTTGATCCATTTTGTCCCAGACCATTATGATTATCTAATTATGCTCATCACAGACACTAAATACTTCTGATCTGTAGCACAGACACCTTACCCCCTTATTTGTAAAAACTATTTATAGCAGAGACATTCAAACAAGTCCAACTCTTATGTTATTAGAAATATTAATATTTGCTATTTCCTTTTATAAAGGATTAACACCAATATTAAAGAACGAATGGCAACGAGCAGTTAAAATTAAAGTCTTTGATCCTCTGCCACATGACTCACCAGGCCTAACTCCGTAACACACTTCTCTGTTTCTGTTAAGCAACTCCATAATTTGCAGACTGAAAGGGTGTTCAATACTTTTTGAAATATAAGTCACCTCAAAGTGTACAAAGCTGACTGCAAAAAAGAATCAGTCAAAACTGCTAGCCACATCAGAAAACATTAAGGAAGGCTTAACGTTTTCCTGAATTTCCAAGAAAGATGCTATGGTGAGAAGAGATACAGAATTTCAAAGCAGCCAGTTCACTAGTAGAGCTAGGATTTCTGCACACTGGAAAAGCAAATGTAAAAGGAAATTTTTCATAACTGTATAAATCAACAGCATCCACCCTCCAAAGGACAATATGCTGTTAGCTTCTGACTCATCGATGCTGTAGTATTATCAAGGATTTTTCTAAGTTGTGGCAACAGTAAGCAGCAATTTTCGGACTTTAAAATTAGAGACGGGCTGTTAAACACCCACTGTTCTCCAGCATTCTTTTACTTACCATCTAGTTTGTATTTTTATTATGAATACTGTGTTCAACTTGTAATTTTCTAATCAACTGAAACTGCAAAATACTGATTAATCTAAATGATAACATAATTATAATGAAATCAGATGCGCCACTGATTGAAGGCAGATGCAATCTGAAGAGAGTGATTGGTGCCTTAAAAATGGCAGTCTTGGAATAATAACAGGGAACCTAAAAGGATTTTTAATGCTAATGTTATAGTTGATAATTAAAACCTATGACATACAGCTATTTAGAAAGATACATGGAAACAAGATTGGGGTGGAGTTTTTTGGCACAGAATCTCTTAATTCTTTGTCTAAGAAGTCTTGTGGATGAAGGAAAAATAATTTAGTAAAGGATTTTCATTATTAAAATATTTTGTCTACCTCTCTTTTCAGATCACTCCAACCATATCTTTTGTCAAGTTCACTTGAAATTTCTGGGTTGTTTTCTGACCTGATAAAGGAAATCTAGTTTCTCCCAAATTAGCTTTTGGTCCTCTAGAAAAATAAACACATACATCTCGTGCAGCTTCTGACTGATCTGGAAATCATAAGACTAAGTTAAAAATGGTGGGGCCCTCCTCACCATTTTTTTTAATTTTTAATTTTTTTTTTTACTTTGTCCTAATTTAAGTTGGGCTTTCACAACTCTCAGCATTTCTCCTCATTCCAGGTATCTAATGACTTTTTCTGTTTTTTTAATCATTTTAAAATGAATAGTGATATACTTGGGTGACAATTTAAGAAGTTGTAGCATTCTTTAAAAAAACAACCAAACAAAAGAAACCAACCAAAACCCTAGACTAGAATTATATGGCAAAAAGATCACTAAAACTAGCAACATTGTAGTGTAAACTTTCAAAGAAGAAATCAACATTTTTGCAGTTCTGGCCCTTTGTAGGTCTAGATTCCATGTTTTAAAAAAATACCAGCAACTAAACTTCAAAACAAATATAACTAAAAGCTTTAAGAGACCATGTTTAATCCAAACATAAGTCCTCTTTAAACTAACAGGGGGAAAAACAAAAACAAAACAAACTTAGCCATTAAGTTGCTATTTTGAAAATGAGGGACTGAACACCACAGCTACAAAACAAGAGCCTAAAATCTCAAAGCCCTGAGATATGCACATGCTCTGTTGTGGCAGGTTCACCCCACGTCCTGCTTCCAAGCAACACTGAACAGGTCATTCTCCCTTCCTTACGTCCTAAGCTGTTTGATTCAGGCCATGGTCATGGGAAATGAACCTCACTCTATGTTTGTTCACAGACACACACATTTTAATTGTGTGAAAATTGTTTGTAATGCAGGTAGCGTATCATAATGTCACAGAGTGAACTCCCCACCTCATTTATGTATTTCTTCTTTCCTCAACCAATTCCAATGTAAGTAATTTAATTCCCACTGCTTAAAATCCCTTTTTGGTAGCTGAATACCATATTAGTGTCCACTACCTTACTCCAAAAAGCAGAGTAACTAACCGTACTGCCACAAAAATGAGAAAGGGACCCCAATTACGACTGTACGAGCACTTGGATGCTGCAACAGGCTTTTGATCCACCCTTTTATGTTGCTCATTACTCAGATTCCCTTAGGGCTTACCCTTTTTCTGTTGTTTCGGTTTTTACTTCAGCCTCCATGCAGGTTTTAGATTGAGATTCCTAAGTTTACATAACATCAGTTCAGCTCTGATTCAAAGGTGTCTTATCTGATTGCATAAACAAAAGACAGAAGCAATTTTAAATTTAACTTCTCTTTAAGTCTTATTACAGAGGAGTCTATAAGAAGTACAGATAGGTCATTTTTCTAATCTGATTGTTTCAAGTCAGCAAACTGAGCATGGTGATGATGCGATTTGAATTTGCTGCTCAAGCACATTTTATAGATGCTTTCTGATGCTGGAAGAACCTGAAGAATTTCGACTGGCGAGGTAGACTAAACCAACTATTGTCCATCTGCCTAGGTCATTTGCCTCTAATAGCAAATAATTTTCAAGGTACAGATAACTTGGAAGCCATTGAATACTTACACCCAAACAGATTTTATTACAAGAAAGAAATACCTTGGGATTTTCTTTCTTCAGAACAATCACTGTAGCATTTGTTATCAGTAGCTGAAGTTCCACACCACACTTCCAGCCCAGCCCCTTTATCTTTTTAGAGCCTCTGTTGTCACTATTAGAACAATCTGTAGTCAAATACAGCATAATCATTCTGATATAAATGCATCATACTGAAAATTGCCTCATGTGAAGCCTGAGTTTTCTGAACGTATCTTGCGCCTCCCATAACATGAAACAATTAAAGATGTGCTGCATTAATTTTACTAATCTTTAATAGATGATAATTGGAATTAGGTCTCCAAAGGGAAGGTTTGAGTGTGTGTTTACCAACAGAAGAATGACAATGATTGATCAGAAATAAAACCAGAATGCTCAGTCTAATTACTTTGTTGGTTATCTGAATATAACTCACATTTTATTTAAAATTGTTTGTCTAGAAAAACAAGATTGCCACTGGAAACAAGAAATCCCTTAGCTTTCTTCTTTCCACTGGCAATCTGCTAACAGCAGCAAATTACATTCAAATTGCACATCAACTACTATTAGTATTAATTGTAAACTAACCTCAGTTCACTTAATTGTGGGCATAATGAAGTATTACAATTAGCCATAATATATTATTTAAATAAGAAATATCAATATTATTTAGAGCAGGTGCCAATTACACAGGCAGTGAAATATGCCACCAAAAAGGATTTCAATTAGAAATTCATTTTCAGCAAAGACAAAGGTCCCTGTCACTCTGGTAAAATGGCTAACAGCACTAATGCACATCACCTCTGCGGGGGAAGGGAGGCTAACTTGGAGCTCACCTGCATTCTGCACTATGGATTTCACAGGACTTCTGGAGAGGTATGTTACAAACACAACTGCAAAGCAGGTTTATACAGCGCTGTACAGCAGAAAGAGATCACTACATAAACCCACAAGGTTTAAGATGCTAGTGTACTGTTATTTGATCTTAAAATTACTTGGGTCAAAGTCTACATTTCATATCTGTATTGTCACTGCTTAAGAATATGCTAAATACATAACATAGATTTCAATGGATTTGGATGCAGAAACTCTATGGCTAAATACTTGCATGCCCCTTTTTCAGTATTTTAAAACTTTCAAGATTCATTTCTGGCTTCTTATCCCAGTTCTCTGCAGTTCTGAGCAGTAGTAAAGGCCGAAGTTTAAATCCCCACTGATAAATTTGGATTGAAGATGCTTAGCTCTCCTAAAAAAAAAAAAATTCTAGCTTAGTGTTACTACCCCCAGTTCTCTATCAGGATCGAGATAAGGACATTCACTCAAAATACTCATGTCAAACTTACTGTCAGATAGAGTAACCAGTGTTTTTGCCAGAATACATTTGTCTTTCCAGTAAAGAAATTGCATCCAGCAGACCAGTATCTGCCAAAGTGGAAACAAGCTGCATCTATAAAGCACCCAGACTAATTCATACTAGCTAAACTTTATACAAAAGACAACTTATGCTAGAGCTGCCAAAATCTAAATTTCTTAGCTTCATATCTAGTTTATGAAATTATAAAGTAAATGTAGCAAAACATGGAAAATCTCAGGGGAAAAAGTCAAAATAACAAATACGTTCCATGTATTCTACACTTCCTAGAAATGCTCCTGCGTTATGCTGGACCCTAAAATTGGGGTTGTCAATGAATGTTGCCAACAACAAAACATAGCGTCAGCGGCTCTCTTAATTTTCCAAGTATTCAAAAGCATTAGTCAGTTCCTGACGTCATGTTGCAATAACATGAAGTAAGGAAAAGATTTTGATTAGCTAGGAAAAGTTGAAGAGAAAAAGTGCAAGCTGAAATATGCTGCAAGTATGCTCAAGTTTCAGCCACAGGCCCACGGTGATAGAACTTTTCTTGCTGTACATTAAGATAATTTCAGTATACTACAATTATGTGCCTAATTAAAATTAAGAAATTAGAACACAGTTAAAAGGAATGATATTTTGCTCACAGCTAATTTCATTAAAGTATTAATGAACAGGACTCATTTTATGGCTAGAGGGCAACTACTTTCTGCAAAGTACTTCTATGCTAGCTAATTTATTCATGCATGAAAAACAATCCAATGAGAAATGAGCGAGCCGGGAACTGCTGGTCCTAATTAAAATATTTAAAACACCATGTCTATTCTGTTCCATCTAGCCAAAGACCTAAGCTAGGAGCCAGCACGATACCAATTAACATGGAACAAGCAAACACACAACACCCACAGATTCTGATTAAAGTGCATATTATTGCACCATACAATACATTGTTCTACACATGTATGTAAATGTTTAATTAACCCATGTCTAAATCTCTGTAATGTTCAGAAATCGATACTTTAAATCCTAAACAAGTGACAATCAGACTGCATGATGTTCACTTTTATTTATCACAATGCTTTCTTAGCAAACTCATTGGAGTCATCCTGCAATTTGTGCAGTAAAGTATTTCTGAAGGGAGGGAGGGGAAGCAGAAGCAGAGGAGGAAAAAGGAACAGGCAAAAGATTTTCTTCTCTGCATTTTAGACAGCAGTGAGATTGCTGGTTGCCAAAGGCTTGGAAATGGAACGCAATGTTGGGTTAGCCTCAGGTAATACAATATTTTTCATTAATAATTGAAGGAAGAGCCTGGGACTAAACCCATTTGTCAGTCTTGGACGGCGGCAACAAAAACAAAATAAAAATGCTTCCTTTAGAAACCAAAGAGCTGTTTGTGGGGGAAGAACCCAAGGGATGCTTCCCACTAGAGAAGAACACTGTAAAGGCTCAGAGAGAAGTTGGAGATTTGCAAACTTAGTAGAAAGCAGGATCAGAAAAACAGAAAACGCTCTAAACTTTACTTCACACACAGATGAGAAAAATCTGAGTTCAAGGAGACTTGAAAAAGCAGAAATTTGCCTCAGTTTCCACCATCATAGGTCTTCCTTTTTGAAAAGTTTCTAGGGTCCTCCCTCCCCCCCCCCCCCCCCCCGCCCAGTTAATCTTCAAGCATTTCATGAGAAATCTGGCTCCCCACAGAGGTTTTTCTTCCCCTTTTCTATTCTGTTCCCCTACAACACTCATACACCAGTTTCTTCATTAAATGCAGCAAATGAAGGAAATTAAATAGCTTTCCCTTGCTTTTTCTGGCTGATTGGGTAGACCTACTTCCACCCTTCCCTAACTGACAAGCTTTGCAACCTGTTGATGGAAGTGTCAAATTAACAAGAATCCACAGTTGCCAGAAATCCCTTTAGAGCAGCTCTTATGAAAATTTTCCTATTATCAAACCATGGAAATCTGTTACCACAGCCAGTACTCAGATGAATGTGTGCTCAGTCTTCATGCACTGGCTGTGGAATGGCGAGTTAGTAAGACAAGAGTGAGCTCATACACTCTAACTCTTCTCATTGTCAGGTATTTTGTGCCCTGGACTTGGTCCTCACCCTTCTCTGATTCAAGAGAAGACACTGAGAGCTCTAATCCTCCAGGGAGCCAGGGATGCAGAGTTATATGGCCAGAAGAGAAACAGCCATGAAGAGCCAAGGAGCTCAGAAAGACCGAGGGTTTGGAAGGCAGACCAACCTGAATGCAGAGGACAGTGAAAGTGAAAGGCTGCAAGGAGCTTTTAAGGAAGATGTATAGGCCAAGAACAATTAAAGTTGCTGGCAGAGGGAGTGAAGAGAAGTGTCTGTGGGGGAAGAGAGCAAATAGAAGATCTGAGAAACAGAGGAGAAGAACAGAAAGACAGCAAAGTAAACACAGGTGCAAATCCAGTGGAAGCAGACATCCTTATATCCATGCTTAACATGAGACATGAGCACATCTTCCCAGTTCAGGTGAACCAAAAGAATAGAAATACTAATGAAAGAGCAGAGTAATCACCCAGAAGGAAGTACTGAAATGAACTGTGCTTGTATTACAACACTGGGATAAAAGTCTGATAGTTCAAATTCAGCTCGTGGCTCTGCCATACAATGTTAGGTAGCACATCTAAACTGCTCTATAAAAATGTCACCTGTGCTTTGATAGCACTAGTTTGCAGTCAGGGAGTTATAGCTTCCCATGAAACAGATTTGCACCAAAATCAGTAACAACAGCCACCACTGCTGCTGCCATTTACTGAAAGTGAGCCAGAGATGGTGGTCTCTTCAAGTAGAGACTCTCATACAGTATTTGTCAAGTGACTAGCTCAGTTACTCTTCATCAATCAGCTCAAGTTGTCTAGGCTCTGCCATAATACAAATAATAGTAAGTGTGGGGTCATAATGGAACATCATGAATAAAATGGGCTGTAATCTCTTGGGAAGATTTCACTGCAGTTAAAAATCAGGCTTTTTTAGGACCTGCAGAAAGTTCCTCTTCCCTTTGAAATATCCCACCAAGAGGAACCTAACAAACAAACTTTACAGAATGAGATGTCTATAGGATTTTTCTTTTCCTCCCAAGCAAGTTCATTCAAGTTTAAATCAGAATGGATTTTAAATTTAAATGCTAAGACTTACAAGTGTCAAATTCCATCTTTTCCCTAAACACCAAAGGCAAGAGTTTGTGGGGAAGGGAGGAAGAAAGGAACAAAAGAAAAAGAGAGATTGAGCAACTCGAAAAAGGACAAGAAGCTACCAAGCACAATTAAAATCTCTAGGATCCCCTACCTTTTGCAATCTTTCCTTTAAAAATTACAGTTACATTTAAAAAGGGAACATCCATATCTTACTCTCTACCTGTTTGTTTAGGATTTTGACAAAGTAGCACTAAAAAAAAAAAAAAAAGGCAACTTATGTACTCTTGTGGTTTAACCCAGCAGGCAGCTTAAACACCACACAGCCGTTTGCTCACTCCCTGCTCCAATGGGATAGAGGAGAGAATCAGAAAAAAAAAAAAAGTAAAATTCATGGGTTGAGATAAAGACAGTTTAATAGGACAGAAAAGGAAGGGAAAATAATAATAACAACAACAACAACAATAATAAAAGAATATACAAAATAAGTGACGCACAATGCAATTCCTCACCACCCGCTGACCGATGCCCAGCCCGTCCCTGAGCAGTGGTTGCCACCCCCAGCCAGCTCCCCCAGTTTATATACTGAGCATGATGTCATATGGTATGGAATAGCCCTTTGGCCAGTCTGGGTCAGCTGTCCTGGCTGTGCCCCCTCCCAGCTTCTTGTTGGCAGGGCATGAGAAGATGAAAAGTCCTTGACTAGTGTAAGCACTACTTAGCAACAACACCAGTTTGTTATCAACATTATTCTCATACTAAATCCAAAACACAGCACTATACCAGCTACTAGGAAGAAAATTAACTCTATCCCAGCCGAAACCAGGACATGTACTGTGTTACGAAACTTTACAGCCATGTGAACTTCAGCTATAACTTCTTCACATACGCTGGCACAAACTGGGTCAAACCCAGGCAGTGGTAGAAGAGCAGATAACGTAGGATATAATTTAGTAGTGATGGCAGTCTGGTGGCATTCCTTCTTGACTCAACACTGAACTACAAGTACACTTGCAAGGTGTGGAAAAGGCAAGAATATTAACTGGGAAAGAAAGACAGACAGAGAAGAAAGAGAAGAAAAGGAATGCCTGGCGATAAAAACAAAGGGGGTGAGAGGTGGAATCAAACAGAAATGGTAAAGCCAAATTGATCCAAAAAGGAACAAAGAAAAGATGTTCATAAGAGAGGAATATGGGGATTTAGGAAAGAACAAGGAGACGAGATTTAAAAGGTAAAAAAGAGTCAACATAAATGAGTGCTTAAACAGCCATAGGGAGTGCGTACTGAAGCCAGAACACCAGGACCATCTTAAAAATAAAATACATTTCCTCTAACATCTCTAACCTTTGGATTTAAAGGCCAGTCTCTGTTCAGTCTTAGTTGCTATCAGTACTACCTACAGTGCTGTTGATCAAATTAGACAATCCAGTTAAAGCAAGGTAATTTTATTGGCTTTAGTACACACTCCTTAAGGCTGTTTAAGCGCTCTTCACTGTTTCGCAAACCATTCTTTATCCCGTAGTGTCTTCTGTGACAAAATAATCCTATAGCCTCCTAAAATGTCTTCAGTCTCCACATACGTATTCTGGTTTATTCTACCAATTTAATCGCGGACCTACATTGTATGTCCCACTCCAGTCTCTATCCACTGCTCAGTCTATCTACTGCCACAATAGCACAAACAAGTCAGATTCAGGATCCAGCTTGGTGTACCAGGCAGAAAGATGATTTAAGGCTACCTCAGTGCATCCTCACCTTCTATTATTCTTGCACTCAGCACAGTACCTGGCTGAGTATATGTCTCAGGACCAATGTAAAATAATTTTCAGACATCATCGTTGTTACAAGTTTATTGACAGCTAATGTTGTTACTCTTTGTCAGTATTTTTAGCGTTGAACTGGAAAAATATACAAATAGGTCCCCTAGTTCCATACTCTAAAGCCTGGAAAAACACTTTTACAGCCCATAGGAGACTAAAAGTTGTGGTTCTGCCCCCCTCCTCCCCGGACCCTTTTAAAACATTAGCTGCACATCACTGAGTGGTAATACATTTGAGACCCTCAGAACTCTATGCATTTAAGATAAAATCATGTCTAATGCTAAATAATTCTGCTGCCTGTCCTGTTATACTTCATAAGGGATCCACTTAAAAAGATCTTGTGTCCCATGGTAACCACTGAGGGAATTTTGCTGCAAACTGCTCCACACGGAAACAAGACTCTGCTCCCTCAGCATGACTGGCAAGATTGAGACCAAGGAGAGCTCTGCGTTGGTTTTTTTTCTTCTTTTCTGATTCGCCCCATATAAGCAAGAGTGGGCACAAATACTCACAATATGTAATTGGCTTCATCAGTGTTGAAGATCCTCTCTGTTATTCACACAGGGCATATACCAAGAGCTTTCACCTTGCCTCAAACTCTGCTTGAAGTGAAGGAAGTTCTTCAAAAAGTCTGTGGACTTTTTGTCAATAAGGTACAGTCTCTTCGCAAAGACCTAATCATAGAATCGTTAAGGTTGGAAAAGACCCTTAAGATCATCGAGTCCAACCTAGCACTGCCAAGTCCACCACTAAACCATGTCCTCGAATCTCTTCCTTGAGATTTGCAACGGAATTTGAATAGTCTCAGTATGCCACATACAGGGATAAATGTTACCTCTCCAAATTACTGGTGACAGACAAACTTCTAAAGATTATACCTCTATGGATTTTTTTACATGATTGGGATTTTTAAAGACATTGCAAAACCAGTGTTTATCCAAGATGCCTGATTTTCTGCATTCTCTAGAAAGAGATAGTGCTTTCATTTGTGTTCTAAATTAAGCAGCGTAGGTTAACTTCAACATTCTCAAGTAGCAGGAGCAAAGAGCAAACTTCAAAGAAGACGCCACATTTTTATGCATCTTTAGCCAGACAAACATTAGTCCTTTTCCCTAACTGAAGCAGCTATTCTAAAGAATATTAACTTACTGTTTTCTAAATATGCAGATGTTCTGTTGTCATAGTTCCATAAAGTAATGAACAGCTTCTTAATATTTAATAAACCTTGCATGCTGTCCCCAGGCAGGGAGCACAGACTGTTGATAGCCAGCTACTAAATGTCTATTAAAATACAGTATCTCTTCTTAAAATGTGCTTAACAAACAGGTTCTATCCCTTGCAATGAAATGTGAATTGTTTCTGCCACAAAACTGAAATACTGTCATCCTACAAGAAACCTACATAGGTAGCAGGGAAAGCTGGTACTTCCTGCACTCTATTCTGACTCAGATAAAATCTTCACCCTGTGAAAAATGCTTGTCACTATGCCATTCAACTCAGTCTGCTGTATGGCAAAATGACAGACCAAAGGACTTGATATAGTAAAAAAATGCTACAGAAAAGCTATTTATAAAGCTGCTTCCTGGAAATCTTGTTTGTTGTCTCTTGTGTGCAATGCAAGTCCTAACATATCTCAATAATGATCTTCACTAATTGGATATAGAAGTCATTAACACAGAACAATAATATTTCTGCACTTTAGTACTGGCTTTTTATGTTCTAAAAGCAAAAACTAATGCTAATGAGATTTGATAGAAACAAGGAAAAACATTAATGCAACGAGGACTAAACGTTGCCCTTCATGGTGCTGCCACACTAGAGGTCTACCTATGCACTGGATTCTGTGCTTGGACTTTGCCAGATGGCCTTGCAAAGCGGAAGACGTGTCAAAGTGCTGTGTAAGAAAGTGCTAGGCAAATTGCAGGAAATTCCTAAACCATCTTTGTCACCTGACTCTGCTCACAAATATCCCTACATTACCAAAACAGCTGTCATCAGTTTGAAATAAAAGAAAAAAGGCACATTAATATCAAAAGACAAAAATGAAGTAATCGGAAATAAATATGGAAGATAACTATTCCACCAAAACCCAGTGTAGCTGGCAGAGAGTTTGGCTCTGGCTTTATAGGAAACACAGAAATAGGAAAAGGATAAACATGATGCTTTTAATTGAAAAATGTAAAGTCTTTAAAACTGATCTCAACTAGCTCTGTAAGAATCTTGTGGACTGAACTTTGGCTTTTTAGGCTGTGCTCCTTGGTGTCTAATTGGTTCGATGCCTGAAGAGAAGGAACAAACATGATTAGAGAAAAGCAAGCTATCTTTTGAAATCAAGACCCTCTTTGAATCTTGAATATCCCTTAAAAGTAAATTGGATCCAACTAGCTAGTCCAGTGCTTTTGAGTTACGGGAGCCTAACTGGGCTACATTTATTAATTTAAGAGGTTGCAATAATTATAGGGTCAATCTTGCCTAGATAAACGCACAATACAAAAACGCACAATACAAAAAAAACTCACATGTATTCCCTGCCTGAATGCAAACACAAAAGGGAAAAAGTTTGTACAAGATATAACTGATTGATTCTTCCACTGATCAATATATAGGTCCTTTTCTGCAGCAGCATGTGATCATATAAACCTGGGGTCATATCAATATGCAAGCCCTAACTGACTAGGAAGCACATTGGAAATTATGTCGTTTTGAAATCAGGATGCCGTCTTTTCTCCTGGGCTTTTTCTGATCAAGTGAATTAGAAATACAACAATTTGAGTTATTCATAGGTATTACATTGCATGAGAACAGACATAGAGAGAGTTTGTGTGTTTCTGGGGAAGGAGGAAAAGAGGAAAAGCAAAGGTCTTTTTTCCCCTTCCCATAAGCAAGGACACAGTTGTACTGTATCTTTCAAATGAGGGATCTAGTTTCTGATTTTATAGAGTAGCTTGAGCTGGATGAGCCGAAAGCCAGTGAACTTCAGATGCTGTGAGGAAATCATGGAATCAGGTATGTTAATATTGAAAGCACAAAATTGCATTGTAGCTGGTGATTTTTTTTCCTAAATATTTCAAAACCATTAAAAAGATGAAGAACCTTTTTAGGAACTCCATTTTTATCACTCAGATATACTATGTCTGCTGTAGTACTAAGGCCTTCAATGTCAGCAAGAAACTACAAAACATGGAGACACCCAGAAAACAATGTGATGGTAAAAATGTCTACGTTGAGACTGGCTTTTCTTAACTTATTAGGGGAAACTTATAGAATCCAACATCTAACAGAGCAGATCAGACCTTGGTCCTTTCCTGCTTGGAGACACAGAGACAGTAAATAACTATCACACTTGCTGAGTTCAGGACTCGGTTTTTCCCACCTGTGACCTTCTAGCAACCATTGGATGAAAATGCCCAATCAGCCACGTTTGGTAGGCTGAGGTATGGTTCTCCATGTGATGAACTGCTGGAATCAGTAGCTCTATTCTGTTATTGTCCTTGGGTAAGTATGCTTATAAATAGGTAGGCATGGATAGTGCTGCCCCATGCTTAAAGCTGAGGTCTAAAACCAGAAGATTCTGTATCCACAATCAGAAACAAGAATTAGAACACAAGCCACAGTTCAGGAAAGGTGTGACACATCCCCAGGCTGTGAGCAGTATCCAGCCAAGCAGGAAGGATGGATGATGCTGCTCTTGGCAAAGCCCACTGCAAAGTGACTCCTCCAGTGTTTACTAAGGTTCAATCAGAGAGAATGTAGCTGTAAACACAGTTACCCATTCTGAATAAATGAACTGGAGCCAGGCTACAGCACTGCTCTACGGTAAAAGGTTTTGTTTCTCAGGCAATTCACTGGGCTCCTCAAAAGTTGCACCAAGTTCCTGACAAGGGTCACCTCCTGTGAGGCTGCTGTTGAGCCCCTGACCAATAGCAGCATCACAGTTTCCAAATGGGAATTTCTATGATATAGATAACTAGACACACTTTTTTTATACACGAAGGTTGACTACGGCGTATTATGGAGGAAAGTAGTTTCAACCTTTGAACTTTAGAAAACAAACACTTATCACACATCAAAATATTTCCTTAGTAATTCAGACACCTTGACACCTCAAACCTTGAGCCTGAAAGACTCCCAGTCTGAGTAGATACTGTAATTAAGATAAATAATCAAGAACTGAGTATTGAGTAAAAGTTATAGCTTACAGTAGTAGGCAGGGAAAAACCCTGAAGACTAATATTAAAAGGTTGAATGATGTGCTATTATCAAATTTCTGAATTTCTTCAGCTTAATAATGACCTGCAAGTTCTTCAAGACAAACTCATTTGAAAGTTCCTGGCACGAGGTCCCTCTTTGTCCTGTATTTAGATTTTTTTCTAGCACAATGCGGCTCAAAAAACTCCTGCTTACACAAAAAGGCTCCTACAGCAGGCTATGAAATTGCGTGTCCTAATGGTAGATTTCCATGAGACTGTACTTCCAGCTATCTCAATATGTATGGATACAATTAGGCAATATCTGTGAAGAAGGGTCTTTAAGGCAAAGAAAATAAACCCTAAACAGCCTGAATTGAATAATGAATGAGAAGTTTTGAAGCTTCCAAGCAAATAGAACGGCTGGCTGCCTGTGGAAAGAAGAATCTTCAATAAAGATGCCATTGGTGCAGCAGTCAGAATCTATCATTTAAAGACCTTACGCAGCACTCATTACACACAAAAAAGTCTATTGAAAATATATTGTTCAAGCCTACAGGAGCGTTCCCGGGTAAGGAATGCTGAATAGGGCCCTAGTGAGTCAGTGAGTTGTTATTAGTGAACATCAGCCCTACTGCTCCTTAATGTACCTCTAGTAAAAAACCTCGCCAAGAAAAACTACTCCTCTTGCCCTTGTGATGTGACCGAGTTTGATTTTAAGTCTACAAGTAGTTTTACTGATACCTATAAATTTATTCTTCTAGCTAATAGTCAAAGACACTAGCCCATTAGATTTTAAGAATCTCCACACAGACATCTTTGGCATATTCATTATAGGTGCCTATGCTAACACTCTGCTACTTGTGCTGTGGCTACAATCAGATTTTGAAAGATCAATATTTGTATCACACGTGACTGCATGCACCAACAGCTGAAGTAAGAGCACATATCTGAAAGAAAAGATCTAGATTTCTAAAAGCATTTTATCACCTGCCTGGTTGTGATTTGGTAGCTTAGATTACAAAAAACATTAAACCTACTTTGTTTTCTCCTTGAGCTTAAAGTTTCATGAGGATTAGTATCTGACCCTGCCAACACCCTTAAATGAAGACCGTATTTCATTTTCATAAGAGTCCATATAGAGGTAGTTTCATTTTCCTACCACAATGCGATAGCTAATAAGCTCTTTCTGTTGAGGAACATTCTGGGGAATATCATCTTCCAAAGCAGAAGATGTCTCAGAAATTAAAGAATTGCAAGTGCTGATTGGCTGTTGATAATATTAGTTGTCAATAATTAATTTATTTAATAAAATATCTGACACTTTATTTAGAAAATAATTAATTATTCCAATAAACAATCATTAAAAATATACACATGCTGCATAAACTGGAGATGCCCTGAGCGACGATCCAAACAGTAAGCCTATCAGAGGAACACGTCAACAAGCCTGTCAGCAAAATAGCCCACACCACCAGCCGCACATGCTGCACTCTTATTATAACTTGGATTAACTTTAAAAAATATATATAACCACTACTAGAATTTTAAGTAGAAAACAGCTTTTTTTTTTTTTTTGATATCACAAAAACCATTACAGACAACCTTCTCCCTCTGAACAAAAGGACTTTACGTATGTACTGTAACTCTTTTCTCTGTGGGTTTGAAATTACACACAGTAGTGCCAAAGGTAAGTCATTTCTAGAGGTTTAATAGATTTCTGAGTTTTTTTTTCTTTTTCTCCCTCTTGTGAAATATATTTGTGGCCCACAGCAATCACTTTAGACTTTTTAGACACGTCCGGATAGAGATAGATGACACAAGTAATCTACTTATCTTCCTTTTCCATCACCAATAAAAGTGACAGCCTGCCTAATTAGGCCTAATAAAGCAGCAGCCAAGAGAGGGGCTCAGCAGCGATCTAAAGAGAAATGGCATTGACCCACAGATACAGGTGCCGCCTTGAGGCAGTACTGGTATTGCTTTATCTTCAACACATTACATCTAGCTCATACCATATTCAAATGCAAGTAGCATGTTTTTCTCCTCAATTCTTAGATCAAGAACAAAAAAAAAAAATCTCATCTAATCAAAAAAGGCACTGACAATTTTTCAGCCTCACATTAAAAGCAAAGAGTCATTCAGAACAGTGCACTCCATATTCTATTTTATAATATCACTTTAAGCTATTTCTTTGAATCACAGACATTTCTTTGTTAAGAAGGAAAATCAAAAATTCATCAGAAGAAGTTCTCAGGTTTTTTTCCTTTTTTTCCCCACCCCTTCTTTCCTTTTTTTTTTTTTTTTCCTCCCTTCCCTCAAACAGGGCTATTGCACAGGGTTTTTAGCTGGAACCAACATTTATACAAGTTAGGGATCCTTAAGCAATTATTAGCGGTGAGAGTTTGACACGCCTGAGAGTTGTCAACAACTGCCTTTAAATAAAGTAGAAGGAAAGGGAAATAAACGGTGCTCTCAGCAAAATTAATACACAGCCTTGCAAATTAAAGATGTAGTGTTTTTTAAACAAGGAAAAAAGTGAACTTTGCATGAAACACCATTTTAAGTATAGCTTTGTAAAGATTATCAGATCGTCGAATGGCATGAAAGTAAATCAAGTCTGCAGCTACATATGATATTTCTACGTTTGCTCAAAACAAAACAAAAAAATCTTGTTTTTTTTTGTCTGCAAGTATTCTTCATTCTTATTAGCTCAGATTGCCAAAGGCTGTTTTTGTTCAACTAGTACTGGAATACCACCACTTTCAGTACATTCCTTGCTAGTGAAAGGTTTGTACCAGGAGAGTTGAATACACAAAGGACTTTATTTCAAATCGTTATTCAAGTTTCTGTCTTTTCTGAATGAAGTGCAAAGGCTACAGTTCTGTGGTCCAGAAAGGTTGTCAATGTTTTTTGCGTAACAACACCTCAAGTGCCCTACCTCAAATGCCAGCTTAAGTGTTATTAGTAAAGAACACCTGTGATACCTGTCCTGACAATATTTGGGTTTGCTGTTCAAAACGGATGCATAGTATTGCGAGTGAAGCAATCCTCTTTCAGTATAGAACTATCGCTTTGAAAATATGCAGTACTAGTCTGTGGAACTGACTGTCACAAGACATCATCAAGACTAAGGCCACTGGAGGGGGGGAAAAAAAAAAAAAAAGAAAAAGAGAATAGAATATAACAATATCCAACTAGCAAATTCTGGAAGGAAACAGACCTCCTAGTTCAGGGCATTAACTAGCCTAGGAGCACCTAGAATTACTAGAAAACACCCTTACTTGTTCGTTTGTTTGTTTGTTTGTTCCTTAATAATGGACCAACTGATACGTACATTTGCTTCCTAGGAACATTCTGGTTCAAATACAAAAGACTTTAAATTTAATAAAAAGATTTCAGTTTACCTTGATAGCCTTGATTCAGATCTTTTAAGATCACAGGAGAAGAATGTTGTAGAAAATTAGAACACAGAAAAAGCTGACTGGTTGTGGATGAGAACAGAAATAAGCACAGTGACATTTTTCTATCCTTTTTCCACCATATAAAAATGACCCTTCAGCATACAAAGCATTGGATAATGACACAAAGAGCCAAAAGCAAAGAGCCAAAGAGCAGTTTTACTTTTAACTAAATTAAGCTTAACTTGTTAGAGGAGTCCTTCCAAAGAAAGGTTTAAGTAATCCCATAGATATTCTTTACATTTAAATTCTTACTTAGCATAAAACTAGACAAAATAATAAATATTTTCCACGCTGACACTTTTTTTTTTACTAGCTGAGAACATAGGCATACTAACAGAACCACTTACATATACTGGGAAAATAGGTCTGCCACTGAAAAAAAGAATACCATCAACATGATGAACATAGAAAAAGCATAAAACCACGTGAATGAAAAAACACATTTCCCCCACTGGTTAACATTAAGAAACTGCTGCAAGTTACTCAAGATGTTCAGCTTTGAAACCACTTGGGGGGAAGGAATTCCTGTTCCGTTAGGCTCAACTACCAGAATCACTCAAGCTATTGTTAATATCAGCTCTATTGCAGTAAGTACTCACAGGCCTCAGACTCCAACCTCAAAAATGTTCAGTTAAATTACCAAAAATGTGTATCTAGGCCGAGCAAAAGCCAAAGGATTTGCTTAAAGAAAGCTCCCTGCAAAAACAAGAGCATCTTTTGTCTGCTTGTATATCTACTTTTTTAGTGGCCACTGTAATCTCTGTTTCCTATTTCAAAGCAGCCATTCTGCACAGAAGCTCTGGAAGGTTATATAAAGGGATCAAGTGGAGGGGTTGTAGTGGCTCAGCAGCATAAATTCAGATGAGCTTAATACAGAGAGAAAATCATCTCTCACCTTTAAATTCAAACTACCTCAAGAGTCAACCTGTTGTCCCAATCTCACTGGTTTAGGATTCTCAGCCAAAGAGGAGGATCAAGGAAAAAGAGGAGTTACCCACAGGTACTGTCTCTGCATAATCACAGGCAATAAATAGGAATTAGCTTATTATATTTATTGCTTCTGTCTTCTCCATGTTATGGAGGAAGAGAGTTATTCCTGCTCCTTTTACATGATACTGAATTTGTTACTAAAGGGAGCCAGGACTTCTTCCATAAGGATGTGGAAACAGCCCAGAGCAGGCAAGCACAAAGTCAACATGGGCAGTTCCACAGGGTCTGAAGTGCTGACAAAGGTAAATGATCCAATAGCATTCAGAAGGCAGAGGTTTTTGGGTGAGGAGGGCACCATTTTGGGTCACTTACTCAGACAATCATAAATTTGGGGAATCAGTTATGTATTTCTTACTGCCTGCATGCCAACTGTGCATACTAATGGCGCTGGTTTGCAACATAAACACCAAGCCCTTTCCTAAGCCCTGATCTGAACAGACCCCCACAGTACTGAGGGCAATTGTGATGACAGTAGAGGAGAGATCCACCTCTGTACCAGCCCTTGATTCTGTGGCATATGCTGGCTCAGCAGTGCTACCTCAGCCTGAATTGGTAATAGACTGACATAAAACCCTTAACCCTTAATGAAGTGAAATAATGTGATTTGCTGAAAATGCTGGGCCTTCTTTTTATTACTATTATTTGAAAAGAAGTAACAGATGTAGGTCAGCTTACGAACATAACAGATGAACAGCATTTCACTGCCTCTCACTGGTCAAAGCTAAAATGCTCTGTTGGGACTCTTCTACCTGCAAGTTTGCAACACGCAACATCTTACTCATTTAAGACTATGGTTTCCACTTCAGTGCATTCATGATAGAAGGCTTGTCATTATATAAATTTATGGGCCAACCGGGCATAAAAAACCCACGTACATTGTCTTAGCTGTTTTAAGACTGGAAAGTTTTATTTAACACTAACGAGCACAATTTAAATGAAACAGATTTTATTAGAAATTTCTTGCTGCAGTGATATCCTCTTGTGAATGAGGCCATAGCTCCAGAAGCACAGTGAAGTTCACTGCCAGATCCTGCATTAAGAAATGGAATTTTCCTGCACCAGCTTTCAAAGACACTACAAAACTTCCTGACTTGACTGAAACCTAATGAGGATCTGCTCTCTTGAAGACTTGGCCCAAGAGACATCTCTTAGCAAATTCTAAGACAAAGTTAACTTTAAGCTTAATACGGTAAAAGTATTTTGTTTGCTGATACCTTCCAAAGACACACCACTAATTTTAGTTGAAAACAATCCTCAGCCTTTCCAGGAAGCTGTTGCTTTCTCAATTTTTAGTCCAAGGAATTATTCACATAAGAAAAATCTTGAAACTGAAGTTGTGAACTTTTGTAAGTAGGAAGGAAAATAAAACAGTTTTTCATCAATTCAATCCATTGAATGAATTTTTTATCTGGGTCTTAGATTCACACTCCTTGATACCTAGGCAGTAAATTCCTTTGGCTTTGATTTCCGTAGGTCCTGGTGAAGAATCAAAAGTCTATCTCCTACAAAATCCTGAAAGTACATGCTTATGGTTGCACATGTGACTAGTTCCACTGATGGCAATGACTTGTACACCTGAAGTTAAGCAAGTGTGCTTTGTTGGACTGGATTTCTGGTGCATGTATCATTATCAGGAATAACTGATGAAGAAAGAGGTCTAGATGGAACTGATGAGTAATGCCAAGTGGTTTTCTGCATGTTCCTGTCTCACCTACGTCTTCCTAAGTCTGTGTCTACATCACCTCACCTCAAACCGAGAAGGTACATAAGAGATTGCCGAAGATAAATTTTAAGATAAGCTACTGTAGAAAGCATTCTAAAAATTGTCCTGTATTTTGTATCAAACACATCAAAATCCCACTTCATGCCCACAGAAATATACATTCTTCAAATGCCCTGTACACTTACTTATACTTCATGAGCCTGTACCTCAAAGTTCAAGGGCATGCGTATAAGAAGATACAAGGGTACATATTCATGAATCCATCATGTGTCAGCTTTTTTTTTTTTCCCTTCTCTTTTTTTGTGAGGGATTGGGCAGGTCTTCTAGAGAGGCTGATATTTGTAACAATGCCCTGAGGGTTAAATAATGATGTTGGGGGGGCCAGGGGGGGAGTTAGGTCAACCTGCATAGTTTCATATGGCCTTAGTGACCAGTATGGAGCTGATCACCACAGCTAATGATTACGTAGAGAAAAAATTCCCCCAGTGCTCTGTAAGTAAATAGAAAATGCTAACCTTAGCATATTCAAAGGAGCATTTTAGCATGCAGTCATTAAGTTATCTCTTGGTTATTTATTTCTTCTGCTTGTTATTAGCTGTGTGAAGAATATTATTCTAATTATGTCAGCCCAATCAGCAGTATTGCATGTCCAGGCTCATTTCCATTAGTTTGAGCTTTGTCTTTCACACTGTGATACTAATTCAATGAGACATCAAACATTTAAATCGACCCAGGATGCCGAGGTCAGGCAGTTTTGCCCTTCCACTCTATTAGCGCTCGAGTGTAATTGTGTTTGTCACTCCCCGCATGACTAATAGTATCAGGGTGACTATCAGAGCACAAATGAGCAATGCACTAATATATTATTTTGTTCTATAATATCAATATGTGTTTATTCAGTGGTTGTGTTAGCCAAGTTGAAACGTTCGCTTTAATATAGTAACCATAAACTGTTCACTTAAACAGGGGCACTCACTCATACAATTACTTTACAGCAATAGAATTTTTACTTTGCAGCAATAGAATTTCGCTTAAGTGAGAAAAATGAAAAAAACTCACTTTAAAAATAAGCTTTCAGAGATGCAGCTTTGCAACCTCAATTTGGCCTAAAAGCATCAGTAAAACTATACATAGTTCATACACAGAGCATATATAACAATTTGCAGTGTATAAATATAAATGTATAATGGCTATATATAATCAGAGAGTGCATAAACCATTGAAGCAATTTAAAAGCAGTTTGTATCTTTAAGAACAATTGCTAAAAACTTTCAAGCACCAGGCCTTAAACTAGAATATTTAGATACCTGAAGAAAAGGAAACGAAGGGATTTCGATTTCCTTTACATCACTGCAATGGTGCAATCCACTATGGAA
Organism: Nipponia nippon; assembly: GCF_047370975.1. Taxonomy (NCBI): domain Eukaryota; kingdom Metazoa; phylum Chordata; class Aves; order Pelecaniformes; family Threskiornithidae; genus Nipponia; species Nipponia nippon. Next base: position 31,038,975 of record NW_028262413.1, on the reverse strand, counting down.
TTTCAGCATGCAGCTGACTTGACAGACACAGGTAATCACCAGCTGATGCTGTTCATGTACTTAAAGCCACACATTTGCCTTAATAAATTCCTGAAAGGGAGACATGATTCATTACCCTAAAACTTACATAAATATGGAAAAAGGAGGGAAAAAAACCCAAAACCATATTAAAAAAACTAATTAAGAATTCAGCACATATGATAATTATCAAATCCGATAATTTCAGAAAAATTTTAATTTGCTCTCCTCAGAGCAATAAAGCCTCTGAGCACTTTAAATGCTGCACCATTTCTTTAACAGATGGTTTCAGAATAACTAAAACTATCAGAGTCCATATGTATTTCCTTTTCTTGTTTATGTTTCAAAACAAGTTAAAATTTATTCTTTATACTTTCTAGGGCAGAACTTGCACCAGCTTCAAGGGAGGCTAGATTTCACCTATAGCATTTGTACTTTTGCACTTTCATTCTCTAGTGCTGAGGAAAGAACACACGACGCCTTTTTGTGCCAGTTTTAAAAATGCCAACAATCAAAAGTATTACTTTACACCAGCATTACATAATTAGCTCATTCAAGGTTTGAGGGGGAAGCTTGGGTTTGTTTTTTTTAATTGAACAAATACAACTTGCTTCTTAATAGTATACAGTAGCTTTTAACATTTTTAATGCACTACATAAACTTCACAGAAAACAAATTTAAACTTTTGTCATCTTAAATCACATGCATCCATTAAAAAAGAAAAACAAAACCATGAAACACACACAATTGGTCAACTCTGGGAGCCATCTGGCAAGATTTTGTGATGTTTTACTGACTGTCATTGTGTATGTGCACCCCTGCCTTTAGGCAGGGTTTCAACATAAGGCTTGAATGTATGCTAAAGTTTACACTTATGTCTTAAAGTTTCACTGACTCCAAGCAAGCATGTGAAGGTTTTGGTGACTCAAAATAAAAAAAAAATTGTTCTTTTGATTGATTAGAGATAACATGCCAAAAGGTCCCAGATTTGAAGACGGATTCTGAATATTAAGAGAGATGAATGACCTCATCATCAATGTCTACCTCCTCCAGGAAAGTACTCTATGTTTACATGTACAGTTGCCTGCTTCACACATACAGCTTTAAGTGCAGAGAAGGTTCTTCATGTGAAAATGTATTCCAGATCATGTCGGGAATTGTTTTAGAAGGAAACATTTGTCCTGTGATGTTAACTAGACTAAGTAACTTCTGAAATTTCAGATTGAATAAAACTCACTCAGTGAAATTCACTTCAGCATGACAAGTTAGAACAAACAAAGCAAACAAACCAACCCACCTGACCCAATCCTTTTTCTTCGCAATTGGTTTTGTACGACTTACTTTTCTTCAGCAGGAAAAAAAAAAAAACAACCAACAAACCACACCACAGGATCTTCTGACTAGGGACCAGGGTACAGAGAAATTACTTCAAGCTACAGGAATGGTACCTGAGCTGAACTTCTAGATCTTTGCACATCACTGAGAATTAGCAATCTGTACCCTCTTTACATTCTCAGCTTGTGATGAATCTGCAGCAGACCAAATCTGGCATCATGCCCAGTCTAACTTATATATCTTCTCCAAATCATAAACTTCCTAAACTAATGCTTCCCCGTGCAAAGATATTGGAAAGAGGATAAATCTTCAGCTTTACCAGGCTGGTTTAATTCATTGAACCTGTGTGTGCTAACTAAAAAAATGGTCCTTATAAATACAGATCAAAGAGACAAGTACATTTTAACAGTTTTTTATTGACCTTTTGCTATCTGAATATCCTCTCAAGAGAGCAAACACATCTAACTTCCTACCACATAACACTTTTTGTTTGTTTCCATTTCCAAGGGAATTGGAAAGTACATTTGTTAACTTCCCTAATTTGTGCAGCACCATTCCTGTTCATTTACATCATTTTTATTTAATCTTCGTGAGTTGTTCAGATAAAAAAAAAAACACACCACCTTTTACAGCATACATAACACATGGGACAACTGCTTTCTAGCATCTGTAAGAGTAGATGCCCAAAAGTATTGTCCACCCTGACACTGATTTACAACACAGCCTTGAATGAATTACTGAAAAGTACCTTTGTATCTCACTGATCCCTGTGTGTTGAAGATGTGCTATAAGCCACCAAGTGAAACTCAAGAGATATATTTGTCTAAAGTATGTTTATTTCTCTACCATACGGATGCAGCAAATGTTTGTGTTCCTTTCTACGTTCTTCCCAATTAGGTTATTATGTATTTCTAATGAGTAAAATTAGCTTTCTTTGCTTTGAGTTTAACTTGAAAGATTTTTTTATCTTTGTCTATGACAAGCAGTTGCTATATATGGTAGAGTTGGTGCATGCTTTTCTATCAAAATAAATATTTTGATAAAAAAAAAACCAAGATAAGTGTGGGCGGCAGGAAAAAATGCATTTTCTGCCCAAGTCTAATTATGTATGTATATACACACATGTGTGAAAAGTAAATGTACTGTTCCGCATACTTTGTTTTTGCCTACCCATTCATGGTAATTAAACCCATGTGTATTATATTTATTCCCATGAGTTCAACCCTCCCTTTTGACAAATCAAATGATTAAACATATACGTTACTTCTAACAAGATTCTGTGCAATGCTAAACTGCTGCCACTTAGTTGCAAGAGCTTTGCTTTTTATTATAATCATATTGCTTTCTTAAAAATAACGAAATGTCCAAATTTTTTTTTCCTCTCCTTCTTTCACTCATGCTCTGATAAGCAGCAGCTCTAAACAGACAGCATTCTGCTTCCTACAGGGAGAGCATTACCCTTCGTTCAGCAATGTAACCTCTATGTGGCAATAGATGGACAACTGATTGCTTATAAGGAAGTTATACCAGCATTTTGAGGGTTATGCAGGAATCCCTAACTACACCCAGATAAGGCTGAGAAGTAATTATCACATATACAGCAAAACCATAGCACAAAAGAAATCATTGTCATTGGAAAGGCCTTACCTTACTAGAGAAGGTATCTTTGCAGATTCCATTCCACAGACAGCAGGCAGCATAGGCAGCCTCAGAAGTTCCTGCCTAAGAAGTACAATGGAGGGTTAATGACAGAACTTCCTGCTCATACTCCAGTATGTTCTTGTTGATTTCTGTTCAAGTTTCCATAAGATTGGTTACTAATTCTTTAACTTTCTGACAAAGAAGATGATTAGCTCAAGCAGCCATTTGACTGCTAGGTCAGCTAGAGTACTTGGATTCCATGTCAGTGGTGCTTCGGAAAATAAATATTCTGCAAATGAGTTGTGCAAGTATTCCACCTTTGGAAACAAAGGCTTTTCAAGAAAACCCACTACCACTCTAGACATAAACAAAAGAGTCTCAATAGCAAATTAAATGCCACTTCAAACTAAACCAATATGGCCCACAGGATCAAGCTTATGGGCTGGTGGTTAAGCTAACAATGCAGATACTGTGAGCAACGAATACAAATGCTAGGAGGAGTGCTACGGTGCAACTCTTTTCTCCACCAAAGTACATGAGGAAATGTTTGCTCTCATCACAGATAATCAAAGCTAACATTGAAACAAAGCCTTGAGCTCCTTTGAAAATACTTTATAAAGACTACAGTAGTTACAACTTAAAGTAAAAAAACCCCTGTATATTCTTGCTATTGATTTGTAAAACAGACTGTGTGTTTGTGGAGGGAGTTCACATACTTTAAATATTGTAAATTGGTGGACTACTTTGCTAGCCAAAGAATGAAAACATAACTTTGTGCATTCATCCTGTAAGACCTTTCCTTCCAAGCACAGAACAAATGAGGGGGACAGGGGGGAGCTGGGTAGAACAGACAATTTAAGCATTCAAGTCCACTGTACTCCATACTTTTATTGGAAAGGAAAGTGTCCACATTCTCCTTTTTACACTTTCTCTCAGTTTCAAACAGGGTCAAGGCCTGCAGATCCTTTATAACTTATTAATGACAAGTAAAAGATTGGCAGTTCAGTTGACCAAATAGTTCATAATAGTAGAGCAGCAGTACTACACTTGCAGTTGTACAAGCCCAAGCAAAACTGTTGAGTCTGCAACCCATCAGTATTCCATAGCAGGGTTGAGAGAGGTACTATACATGATCCACTTTGATATTTCACACATTTTAGAAGGGGATATCTTTTAGATTTGGGGAAGATTACAGTTCATTTGAAGGATAAACATAGGTAAATGTTAGAGGAAAGCCAATGCAATGCAGACAAATCATGGGTGTTTTTAAAGTAGTAACACAAGAATTTAAAAGTCAGTAGTCTCAAATAATTTCCTTATTACAGTCTGCTGAAAATTGCCATGTTTCAAATACTTAACTAATAGTTTTCTGGTTAGTTTCTAATGCAGGTTAGAATGTATTAATATAAAATGCCAATTACTACAGCTTTAAGACTCAATATCCATAAATTTATATATATACACATCTCTAAAATAGGATAGATTTACCTCCTTGAAGTGAAACGCACAGGTGTGACACTTCAGAAGGATTTGCCTTTATTTACCAGACAAAATTACAGACACATCACATTTGCAGTAGTGGCCCTGATTCCACTTCATATGAGATATGTTGTCCCTTTGTTTGCTGCTGACAAGCGTAAAGAGCCACTTTCACTGCAGATAATAATGGTTAATTTATCACACAGAGCAGTGGCTGACCTCTGTGCGTCCCTGGCCCTCCATCACCTTCACACCTGCTCAAGCTAATTGTTAGAGCCAAGTGTAAATGAAAATCAACTGGGCTAATAATGAATGGAGGCCATTACTCGCAACAGCACGTTGCTTTACAAAGGTTTATCAAGCTACGATATAACTAGTCCCTTAGTCACAGCTCCCTGTTTTATAAATGAGGATAAGGCAAACTCTTCAAGCCAGGAAAGAAAACCAGACAGCAAGGCAAAACACGTACGTTTGGCACTGTTTTTATACACCCATAGCACAGCAAATAATATACTGACATTAGAAAATACAAGCCAGAAATCCCAGTTCATAAAGCAACAGTAGTATTTTTAAAATTCTGGAGGAGGGGAAAGAATTTCCCCTTGCCCATTTAACATGATACTAGTCTCCTAAGATTCACAGGTGCAAGTATACTAATTAATGAACAGGCAAACATAGGTGAAAATTCAACCCATAAGTCCCTCATAAATCATACCAGAGACTTTCCCTGTAAAGAGCACAAGACAAACTAGCACTTGAAAAAATAAAATTTCAAGGAACATTACCTTGCATATACTCTTGCTCCAAATAGCTCAAAACAAACCCTAAAACTCCAAATAACTCCCTATCTTTTAGCAAATCCAAGCTCCTACATTTACATCCGTTTATCTTCAGACAATAAGAAAAGAAATTACGAAGATATCCAACCACTTGGTCTCATAAATAACAAATAATTGTAAAATTCAGGGGGGAGGTTGTCTGTAACTTCAAAACTGAGAATACAGAGGATATAAATAATTATTTAAGAGCTACTAAAGTCGCTTTAAGATCCCACCTCTATAATTGTTTTCTCATCCAAAAAGTACTGCCATGTCATAAGTGGGTTTTATCTATCCTCCAACCCCATCAAGAGAAAAAAGACAATAGTTACATTCAGAATCATGCAACAGATAAACAAACAGTTTGATGAAGATTAAAAAAATCCAAACCAAATAAAATTCCACTTCCAGCTCCTCATCCATGTTCAGATTGTTTTTCAAGCAAAAACTCAGGACCTACAGAAAGCAAACACTGTGTAACAAGCTTTAAACACATCTAAACTGGGGCCTGCCACCTTCAGTGATTTACTAGAAGAAAAGCAAATACCTCTCTTTTTGTGAGACTGTCATTACTCCTCTGTACAAAACACCACAGTTCTGATTTTTACCCATTTAAAAGGAACAAAGAGTATGTATTAAAATTGTCCATAATCTGGTAAAATAATTGTATTTACCTGACTGAATCATTTTTATTAAAAGCAAATGCATACTAGTTCTTCCCACAGAGTATCATAAAAGCAGAGCTACTGATCAATTCAAAAGCACTTTTACATAAAAAATTAATAAAAACATGCATAATACTTTCTACCATGTATACTTAATTAAGAATGCACTAAATGCCTTCAAATTAGTAAAATAAAGTGCTTTCTTGCATGAATATGCAGGACAGAATCCAACATCAATAAAAATAAATAAAGGAGCTGCAAAGAGTTACTGAACATCAGATTGTTTGTGGCAGGCTAAAGAAAAATGGAAATGAAAACCTGAAAGTGTGGCATTTGGATTTTGGACAGTATCTCAAAAACCAACAAGGTCAGTAACACTGTTAAAATTGCATGCACACCATTCTGGGAGAAATCTCTCTCTCTCTCTCTCTCTCTCTCTCTCTGCATTTTACAGGTTCACACACCTATCCAGATTCTCCAGATTTATTTAGTAAATTTGCTTGACTTACAGTTTTGCTCCCTATTATATTTTCTCTTGTTTTTACATTCTCATCAATACAAAGCCAGCATAGAATTGTGTCATATGAGTTTGGCTCTATATTGCATTGCAAGACAAGGATAAAAGAGAAAATTCATCCAGTCTAACTTGTACAAAGTCATAGCATTTACAGTTTGAATAGAGTTCATGGGATCTCATCACACTTAACATCTCAATGACAGGCAAAACAAAAGCCCAAACGGATGTTCCATTTTCCTTAATGCAAAAATACTTTTCAATATGTGCCAAGAGTCTTAAAAAAAAAAATGTAGTTCATTTTGCACTTCTCATGGTCAGACTTGTTTAATGACACTTACAACATTGTACGCTACACTAACTAGTGCTAGGGTCTAGAGCACAAGTCTTACGAGGAGCAGCTGAGGGAGCTGGGGTTGTTTAGTTCGGAGAAGAAGAGGCTGAGGAGAGACCTTATTGCTCTCTACAACTACCTGAAAGGAGGTTATAGTGAGGTGGGGATCGGTCTCTTCTCCCAGGTTACAAGGGATAGGACAAGAGGAAATGGCCTCAAGCTGCGCCAGGGGAAGTTTAGGTTGGATATTAGGAAAAACTTCTTCACCGAAAGAGTAGTCAGGCACTGGAACAGGCTGCCCAGGGAAGTGGCTGAGTCTCCATCCCTGGAGGTATTTAAAGGACAGGTAGATGTGGTGCTTAGGGACATGGTTTAGTGGTGGACTTGGCAGTGCTAGGTTAACGGTTGGACTTGATGATCTTAAGGGTCTTTTCCAACCTTAATGATTCTATGGTTGTATGATTCCAGTGCTTAGGGTCCAAAATCTTACTTGACATGAAGGTATGGGGTGCCATACTTTAATGGAGCTGTACCCACTTACCCCAGAATACATGTGTGTGTTTATGAATAAGTAGTGAGCTACCTGCAGTCATTTCCAAGAGTACAGTTAAAAACTAAAGAAATGTAAGCACATGGAACTGTTGATGATTTCCAGTGAAGGTTCTATACCACTTTATATTACTTTCAGATGAGAAAGATTGCAGAGCCACGTTATCTGTTCCCCATGTCACAGAAAGAGGTAATTATCGGCTATAATAAGTGATAACAGATTTCTACCCAGGCTACTCTAAGTATTCTCCAGCAGCTTTTCTTTTCCAGCCTACTTAGATATCCCATTCCTTTCCCACATGTTGTCACAGTTACACATGCTCTCACTGTAATATCTAACATACATTTTCTATAATTTAATTTAAACTCAGTATTCTTTGTTCAGTTTTAGCTGCCAATTGAAAAAAATTGCTACAAAAATGTTGAAGGAAGAAAGAAAATTCTGCAGAAAGTTGCCAACAAACTTCATCCCAAGCAAGCAGTGCATAATGCCCCATCATCCCTGTGACCAGGCCTAAGGATTTTCCCCGTATGTAGAAAGTGCTGAATCGGGATGCAAAGCAAATGCACTTTCACCTTCATTTGTGTACAAGTAAAGGGCACACGTATTCTTTTCCAATATGTAGATCCCAAAACATTTTTCAGAGTAAGAACAGATCCTTATAGAGAAGATTTAAGCTTTCTCATGATAGACTTGATTCTCTTGGTTACATTTTGAGCCTATTTAGAGGTAAATCCATAGACTCCAACAAGCCTATAAACCACATGCTGCAAAATATGAACCATTTTCTCTGTAATTGTCATATTGATTTACTGACTGATGACATATTAGGCTAGGAGGCAGTGTACTTTCTTCCCATCCCCTCCCACCCCCCAAGATACATATATTGCTATCTGGAAGGGTATTCTGATTAAAAAAGTGCTGGAGGCCATCTCAGCATCTCTATCTCCTCTCACCTCCTCCCCAGCTGAGTTGAAAAACATGGACTCTTCTCAGCATTCTCTGTCTCCTTTGCTCATGCTCTGGCAGCAATGCTGAGCACAGAGCAAAATTCTCAATTCATCTATGGAAGTAATTTTTCAGACATTTTTCCAGGAAGACACCCAGGCCAGATGAGGATCTGTGAATAGAGCAGAAAAACTCTTCTGCACAAGTGCCCAGGGCACTTCAAATACTACAACAAGCATTCCAGCTGTCCATGATTTAAGAAAGGAAAATATATGTGCCAGAATGAAGGAATCTGATAAAGCGATTACTATGCTCATACTAGCAAACATTTTGTATTATATTCCAAAAGCAAGATCATTCTGAATATATAATCTGATTGTATTTTTAACTTCTATACCCATTAAAACTTCAAAGTATTTTATGAACAGAAAATTTATGCTACGTCCCATGAAGCTGTGCTAACCCTTTGGAGAACTAATCATTCCACTAAACAGAATTTTCCCTCTCAGTAATATTTAATACAGTAGAGAGCTTGATTGTGATAGCAGAAATACATTTTAGTTTCCTAAAAGAGGAAAAACACTCAAAAAGTCCAGGTTTGAGCAACTGTTTTCCTACACAATTAAATTAAAAAGAGAATAAAGCTTAGAGCAAGGTTCTGTTTAAACAGTGTTGCATACTTCCATATTAGTGGGAAAAAAGTATACTTGCAAGAGGGAAGCAAAACAATCATTTAGATTATACCTGTCCTAGAGAGCACACTATTCATTAATGGTAGGGGTGTTCAGTAAATTCCATTAAGGAAGGCAGCCAAAAATAGTTGATGCAATCAGAATGCTCTACCCATCTATTTGGCATACAACATTTAAGAAAATTTACAAGCACCAACATTAACTAGTGTTCCCAGCCTTTACAATTTGTACAATGAACTCAGCCTTCAACAGACAGAATAATTATGCTAATAGAAGAAAAACTTTCCAAAAAAAGGCAGCCAAATCTAAGAGACCTGTCAATGCCAGTGTCATCAGTGGAGTGATAACTAGTAAAGAGCGGATATCAAAGGCTGTCTTTTTCTTCCCCTCCATGCTCTGTTCTGTTTGAGCCCATGGTGGTCACAGCTCCTTTAACAATATTTATAATGAAGGAACAACGTTGGAGATGTCAACCCTGATTATTCATAAAGGCTCCTCCTGCCCAGCTCTCCCCTTAGGCTAACTGTAAAAGTACCTGATTCCCAATTCTCAAACACAAAAGCGCACAGAGCTTGAAAGCTGAGCTGACTAATAAAGTTTGCATATCCCTAAGAACAAGAGCACACAATGAAGAAGAAAAGGAATGGCAAGATTAAACAAAAACAGTAAGCTTGGATGGGAAATAATAAAAATTTAAAGAGGCAAGAACTTAGATCCCCCCCCATACTCCTGTTCATTTACATTTCAGCATGTCCTAAGAAGCATCTGTTTTATCTCCTGACTGCTGCATCAAGGTATAATATACACCACAAAACTTAAATCACATTTTGGAGCTGGAATGATGAGAGGTTGTGAGCAATATAACTTCTAGGTCATTGAACTTCAACTCAGGAGGAATCTAGAACAAGGGATAAGACTGACCCACCAAACAATTCCGGCTTACTGTTTCACTTCGGGGCTTTTATTGGTGTTTAAAACACACATAAATGTGGGAAATGCCTTCACACAAGCAGGAAACTCGGCTTACAATAGGACCATGAGCTGGATTTGCCTGCTGTAGAGCTTTGATGCATCTCTGGGCACTTGACAAACAATAGGGACTTGGGGCTAGACTGTCATAGATTTTTCTTAATTATATAGGGGACTAAAAGAAAACAAGGCCTTCTTTGTCCCTCTGTTACATTATGACTGACTGCTGGAAAGGGTAGGGGTCACCTGCCCAGGACAAGCAAGTGGGCAGGAAGGAAAATGAGAGGAAGGAGTCCATGCTAGTCCAAGCAGCCAGCTAGCTGCAGAAAGATAAGCCCCTTCACTGGTCCTTTCTTGAGGCTGACTAACACTACAGCCTTGCCTTACATTTTGAGAGGCTTGTCTAGTCAAAAGAGATACAGGAATCTTATAAGCTACTACCTCCTGAGAAGAATCATGAAGCTGTTTGACTGCACACAAAAAGTTGCTTAAGGCAGGAAGCAATAGTAACAAATCTCAAGTAACTGTATCTCAAGAAAGCTACAGGGACATTTTGAGGCAGGAATAACAAAGTACAGAATCATCCAATACAGAGTTTGAGCAAGATGCTGGGATGAACTTCCTAAATCGGAGGAACTGGCATGGGATCCTCTCTCCAGAGTTCCTTTATTGGTATTTACTTCCATCACAGAACAGTTCCAGGGTTCAGAAGTCACAAGCTGCCAACGTGCATCCATCAGAACTGCTGACAGACTCTGGGTAGCAGAGCCACAAGTCATCAACATCTGAGACGACATGTCCCTTGAAAGTGAGTCCAGTGGACTACACTTGTCCAACCTCTCTATCTGCAACTGCTATGGAAAGTGTACCTGTAAATAATGAAAGGGAACAAAATTTATTTTATTCTATCTTTAATAAAAATGGACTTTCTGTCATCTCACTTTCATAGACTGGAATAGTCATGGACACTGGGAACAAACTATTTTTATATTAGCAGGATAACACTTTCAAGAGACCTTTGAAACTGTATTTAAAGTGTGAAGAACATGGAAACAATGAAGCAGAAGAAAAAAATATATTAAGCGGTAACATTTTAAAACAACTGTTACAGTGGCAAATCTACTACTCTACTAGCATTTTTTTTTTTTTTTTAAATCACACATGCACAAGACAACCCTTTAAAAAGCAGTGACACAAGACTAGCATAGCTAGTTCAGCATACAAGGTAACCACAATCTTACACAAAAGGCAATAGGGACACAACTGATGCATCTATTTCCTTCAGAGCACTGAAGACCAGCTACCTCACTCAGTAAAGACAGGCTATACTTACAGACAATCAAGAGTAATTGATCTATGTACAGACATGTCATCCCAGTGGGTGTGGCAGAACATACAAGTTACCACCAACCAGTTTACACGTTGCTTAGAAAAGCGTCTGAGCTTTATAAGTCAATAGAACAGATAGATAGCAGTGACAAATAAAGCTGAGTTAAAACTTGTAGCAAGCCACTGTGTAAGCTCCCTGCATAATTCTAGACAGACTGAAAAAACATTTTTTTATTAATAAATTCACACCATCCATAACAACTTCTGTAGACTAGAATAGTCTTTCTGGAAAGACTGGAATAGTCCTTCTCAACAGCGGCAGCAAAGGACCCACTTTCTTAGTGCAACTGCAGACATTTTCCTTTTTGTGAAGGATTCCTCTATGCTATGAAAGGAAATGGGCAAGGCCTATCTCAACTGATTTTGCCAACACACACACATACCCTTGCACGTGTTTTGTTAGAAGTAGAAGAGATGGGTAAAACTTCAGACTACCTCAGCCTAGACTAGGTTTTCTGTTACCCTTATAGCTCAGGTTATCCCACCTCAGATGACAGGAAAGTCAGAGTACTGTCTCTGGAACTGAGCAGTTTTGCCTTTACAGCAGCGTTGTGCTGCTTATATTTACTGTAAATCACACAAGAAGGATGCTACTGTGGGTGGTTTACCCGCAGAGAGTGTATAGTCTATCGGGATACATAAGCCAGCATTGCAGAAAGGTCAAACAGAACCTTCTGTTGAAACCTGGTTCACTTAAGTTGTTGTTTGCAAACGTGTCCAAAACAAACTGGCTTTATCTCCAATATATTTGAAAGATTTGTGCCTTTGTAATGTTACAGCTATCTAATTTCAGCCTTTCCATTCTCCCTGTTGACTCCCCTACATACAATGGAAGATAAAAATTAGCAATTCATTTTCAATTAGATGCTTTTTCTATCGCAACCATGCTAACCTGGTCTAAACCAGACATGACTGCAGGAACAACTTAAGTACTGAGAAGTCCATAGAGCTTAGAAACTGGTGAAGCATCTCAAATACATGTTTTCCAAATGAAACTATTTCTGTTCAAGGATCAAAATGACCCATTCCAAAATTCCCAGTTGTATCTTTTGAACAGTTTTTCTTGAATTACAAGGGTCTGACATACCAGTTCCTGCAGGAGTTATGGACCTTCGTCTAGCCAGCTAAACAGCTGTGTCATTAGTCAGTGACGTGCATGTATTTACAATGTCATTGTCCTCCAGAAGAGTTACCTCTGCTCAATTTTATTCGTATATCTTTGTCATCTGGAAACATAACAGGACACATTTATCTTGACTGCCACCGCGATGACCTCGGTGTAATTCTACCAGGAACGTGTTTAGCCCAGTATTCATGATACACATCTCACATCTCTAGCAAGAGGGCAGTGCATGGAGTGATGAGGGAGATGAGGAACAATACCTGACTCAGCTCACTAGCCATGAGAGCATGGCCTTTGTACTAATTAGCATGATTTCAAAAATAATTGGCCTTCTTGACTATGCCACAGTGCATCAGATGAAGTTGAGCGCGAGGAAAGCAGCACAGTAAACTCATTACTGTTTACTCATTCACTGCCAAATTGTTAAAAGAGGTCATTTAAAAGGTCAAGAATGATACTACACTACATGAGAGCTTTAATCTGAACATATAAGAATAGGCAGCAACCTAATTATGAAACCAGAATTAATAGGGAGATGGTACAGAACAAGAAGATAGGCACAGTACAGTCAGAGAGGAATAATTAACCAAAATAGTCACATATCTTAGAACAAGTCAGCCTTACCTTTCTAGCCATTCTAGCATACTGCACATTGATTTTATAGCATACCTCACTAGTCCACTAACCATTCACCACACTGCTACCTGAACCTATTCACTATTTTAAGTCTCTGCAGCCCAGACAGAGATGAGAGTACTAAAAAAACCCTCTTTTTGCGTTCTGAGGCACCCTACTGTAGTGCAGTATGAACTTGCAGCCCAGCTCTCCCGACTGGAGTCTTTAGGCTCCCTCCGTAGCTCACAACAGCCCTTCACAAAATCTTAGTCATGAGCTTTTGGTTTACAAATGAGCTTTTTAGGAGACTCGTGGTAGATGTAAGCACCTCATCCTTGCCCAAGTTTTTAAACATAAGAAATAATAAATCTTTAGAAAAAAGAATTACCTGCAAGTGACCCTTTACCCTAGGTTGCTTTTCCCTAGAAGGATCCACAAGCCCAATTTCCATTTATGAAATAAACTTATAAATCTTTTGCCCTTTTACAAGTTTCCACTGCTTTTATCAGGAGGGTCCTTAATAAGGCACTATCCAAGTGAAAGCAGGAACTGCCTTTGTTGAATAGAGTCAGCTGCTTTTCCAGGTAGTTTGGATTTGAATAGACAGCCATTCCTATTTAATTGTTTTTCAGTGTTAGATTCATACCCATCCCACCTGCTTGGTCTCCACTCTGTCTCAAGCTTGAAGACAGAAAAAAAAAGAGTTTTCAGCTCACTAAAGGCACACACGGGAAGTTCATGCACCCTAGGAAGTCTTTATGGGAGCTTCAGTCTGTCTTTTCAGTGAAGTTCTAGAGCTTGTGAACCAAACTCATCTGCAACTTACAGCTTTATTCACTATGTTTGACAACACACCTAGTAGGACTACAAATTTAAAGTAACACTATCACAATGACCTTGTGCTCAAATATTTCCATAAACAAATCTTGCTCAATCTCTCTCCTTGGTACACAGGCTTCCCTGTAAAAACACTATACTTTAAAGAAATGGGGGGTGGGGAGGGAAGGAAGAATCACATAAGCAAACTCCTCCCCCCCACCCCTAAAAAAAAATATTTAACTTTTCTCCTCATGAGCTCCCTGTCCCACCTGTCAGGAGTTCAGGAGTTATTACCTGCCTTCAACATTACAGCAAAGCAGCAACATTTTTGCAAGAGTGCCCATTAATCATCACATTGGAATTTCCCATTCTACCAAGACAGTAGCACTTCTTTGCATCTGACTACCTAGAACATTTAAACTCTCACTAGTAGCTAAGGTCTGAGCAAGAAACTCATGGAAAGCTTCAGTGGGGAAATGAAGTAGCTTTTTAAAAATCATTAATTTCCTGGCAAGTCACTGTTGGTAAACTTTGCTTTATAGCATCTGCAGCAAAACATGCAGATATATCTGACTGGAGGAGCCAGCTCTCCATTTCATAGAATCATAGAATCATAGAATCGTCAAGGTTGGAAAAGACCCTTAAGATCATTGAGTCCAACCGTTAACCTAACACTGCCAAGCTTCCTAAACCACACATTCAATTTAGATTTAATAAGACAGTAATTGCACATTAAGTACTCATTGATTATTTAAAATATATTTATTAAGAAATAACAGCTATGTAAAGCATCTCTGTTAGATACATATCTATTACAAAGCTGTTAAACAGCAATAAATGTTTATCTAAAAAATGAGCATTCGGCTAACATAAAATACACATCCTATTAAATCCAAGTGAAATACATGTCGAAGACAATTAAAGCTCCTGTCTGCTTGCCTCAATTTTTCTAAGCAATGCTGTTTCTCCCTATGTTTGAAGTCACAGCACCAAACCTTTGAATAGCAATCTTTTTCTTGAAAAGATTCAAGAAATTTTCAAGAAATTTTCAAGAAGAAATCTCAAGCCTTTCAAGAAATCCTTCTTAGAGCCTCATTTGCTTGGTGACAGTGCATCACCCTTCACAGCTCTGCTCCTCCTGATTCTGGGGCACAGACTTGGCTCTTTCTACCATACTCCATCCTTCAGTGCAGACAGGCTCCCAGGCAACTGGTTTCCATAGGCAGCAGGGCTGTGCTCCTGTTGCTGTTCTTGGGATTGCTTGATTCTATTATTTAATATAAGGATACCCTGAAACTTGAAGAAGGAGGCAGCAAGTGGAAAAGTGGCTGTGGATTTGACAGCAGCTGAGTTGAGGCTCTCAGAACGGTAACTTTGGATGGAAAAGGAATTTGTGCATGGCATACTTATTTATGCATCAATAAGGAATGTACATGCCTCTGCTGAGCAGGTACACACCAATGAGATAAGCAGAAAGGGAGGTGGCATTCAATGAAGTAAAGAAAATTGCAGTGCCTAGGGATAAGTTTTAGAGAAATAAAAATAACACTCCAGCCACATCTGGCCTGGATCAAAGACAATAGACTTCTGACAGAGAGTTGGCAGGAGTCTGGCAAAAGACACCAAAACAAGCGCCAAAAGGAAGAGACTGTGAAAATAGCATATGGACCCTGGTGACAAGGTCTCTACACAAATAGGAAATACTGAACTAACACATACAAAATGGAAACTTCACTCTGAACATTTTCTTTAAGCCCAGAGAACTGCTTTTAAGATACAAAAGAGCTACTGGAATGAAATGAGGTACATTCTGTCCAGTGGGCACTCCCTGGAATCACATCTGAAGCACCTATGTAGGGCAGCATAATGAAACTTTATTTCTGCTGCTCACAATTCATCAATTTTCTGGGTAAGTCCAAAACTCCTACAGATTCACTGGCCTCCTGCTGCAGCAATTAATTCACTTTTCCTACTAAGCTATTAATTAATTTTAAAAAGCCCTTGCTGTTGAGCAATGCATATACATCATTAACATCAGAGAACTCTTTTATTGCATTATTGTTTATTAAAACACAAACTCAGAAAAAGGAAATTGGAAAGAGTGAAGGTTATAAAGCAAAAAAACAGAGATGGGTCTGGAACATAGGCATACTCAGTCATGGAAATTCTGTTTGAAGCTTCACTGTCTGTTTTATTATGGATTCCATAGGCAGCTTCTAATTTAGTGCAGCTGTTAACACTCCTGCTACATCAAAAATTCCCTCTGCTGAACTTTTGTAGAGGTTTTTGTGTTAGGCAAGCACCAGTCCTTTCCAATTTCACAGTTTTCTAATTATGGTATTGCAGTTCTCATTTGTACTGTAAATCTAATCAGATTTAAAAAAAAAAAAAAAAAGTAGTAATTTACAACTGTTGGTAGTACTGTTTTTACTAGCTACTGCATTTACCCGGTGACACATAAAAGGTGTGCAATAGCTGGTCAATAACCAGCTTACCAATTGTTTCTAGGTATATTGCTGTGAAATGTGTAGTATAGCACCTCTGACAAACCACCCTGCAAAAGCTTTGATCTTCAATTGCTATTCAAAGCGTTAATACTCATTTCTTTTAACCGCATACTTAAAGAAAATTAAGATAAACAAATACCTCAATTACCAACAAATGAAGGGTAAAAACCTACAAGGATTAACCCACTAATTGAACATTTAAAGCTTTAAATAGCAAACTAACTCTAAATGACTAACAAAAAGCTGTCATGGATAAACCATCTCTGATGAACAAGATAGATTTGTTTTTCTTCTTATATGTTTACAACAGCCACCTTTCCTTCCAACGACAGTGTTATAGACACCTTTCTTTCCACAGAAGTGTTTCCCTTTTCTTTAACATATGGAGTTTATTGTAGACAACACAATTCATGCCTTTTTCCAGTAATAGTGGTTCAGGGCCCCTCTGAAGCATTTGTTCTGCAAAGTGACATATTGTGACAAATCCAATGATAATGGGGAAATGTGGGAAATCTGACAGAAATACTTTACTCCTCGTTTCCACTAATGAGAATAAAACAGTAAGAGAGACACCTATCAAAAAATTGCAGTAAGCAATTTATTTGGTTGAAACACAAGCAGTGCTTTTTCTTTCCCTGCTCCCCTTTCTCTTACTTTGCTTAGAGCAGGCTTTTCATTTTTTTCTTCATTTTGCTTTATATTGTCAACCAAGAACAGAGTTCCTGAGGAGACAAACGGGGGGTAAAGAAGACAAATCTGTCTCCTTTGTGTGAGAGCTGTAGGCCAGAGTTATCAACTCCTCTGCTATTCAAGACAGATTTGCATATCCAAGGCCACCCGAGGCAGAGAAGGCATTTGGAGTCTGATTTTTTTTTTCCACAAGAACACATCAGGGAGCGAAGTAAAATAAGGAAGCTCCGACAAAGATACAAGTAACTACTCAAAAAAAAAAAATTCACAAAACTTTGTGGAGGGAAAAAAACTCCCATTCAAGAATTTTTTCTTGAAAAAAAGACATTCTATACATAATGAAATTTCCAAGTATTATTATTAAAGAAACTTCACGGACAGCAACTTGGCACAAGAACTTCAGATTGGCATCCATGCCATTTCTGTCTATATCTTAATAAAACACTACTTCTCTGCACACAGGAATCAAGGACGATGGAGTAGCCAGCCTGTATATCAGGGTGGGTTACTTTCCCAGCAGTCTTGTACCTTAACTACAGTTTGGTGATAAAAAAAAGAATAATCCAAAGACAGAGATATAAAGCCACTATGGTGGGTACACTGTGCATCGCCTCTACCGTTAATACCTACTATTTGGAAACACTGGAGAAATGCCACTGGTAGCAGGTAAGATTCCAGTACAGTCAATCCCCAATCACAATGCTTGTCTTCCTACATATATAATACTGGAATTAACGGATCACATAATGTCAACATAGTGATTACAGAAATTACTTTTAGAAATGCTCTCAGGAAGATCACAATACATACAAATATATTTAAGTTAAAGTTAACCTTTTATTGAGAATATGTCTGTGACATACGCGATGCTATGGAGACAGTGTATACATTCAGTACTTTTATTGACTAACAAGAATTATCAGCTAATTAGCTGCTAATTTCTTCTTCTGTCATATGACCCATTTTCACACACACACTTGCTTTAATCTAATACAGAGCTACTTTTGGACTTGATTTTGTCATACATCCTCACAAAAGCAATTTTTAATGTAACAAGCTGTCACCTATAATGGCACAGGAGTACGCTGGCAAATCAAGGTGCTATTAAACCTGAATAAAGATAGCAGAATTTCATTCCACAATACACAGCCCAAAGACCCTAAGGTCCTGATTCTTGTCCATTACCCATTCTGAATAGCTCTTATAAAAATCTTCTTGACTTCAACCAAAGATACTGTGTACCATAACTGGTTCTTGATCTAATGAATATTATCAACAACTATCTTAGCTAGACCTGAAACACTACTCAGCTGCCCAAAGACAAACAAAAAAATCGCTTATACCATACCATAAGACAGCATGCTACAAAACAGTATGTAGCAAAAAGTAATATAAAAAGCCAAAATTTGTTTCAGCAATTCAAAATCAAAGTCCCGAGCCTAAAGCTTTTAATCTGTGATTCGTTTGGTTTAAAAAAAAAATGGTTCTGGATGTAACCAATTTTCCTGAGCATTTATCAGTAGCATCAGAAATTAAACACTTGATAGAAACCATCAGACCTAGTCGTATCCATATTGTACATTAGAGAATTAATATTCCATTATTTTATTTATTAATTTATTTATACATATTTTCCAAAGAATGTGAGGAATTTAAATTTCCTGAAGTGGAATCTGAATTTAATATCTTTACCCATGCTGTCAGCATTTCTCATGGATTTAGAAATGGGGCAGTTCAAGTGCAGGTTTCACAAGTGTTGACTACTTCTTGACATACAGAACGCGCCTCCATTTGCACTATATTGGTGTGCTCAGCTGCAAACACTGCATGGGTGATGAAATCACAATACTAGTCACACATGGCAATGGCTTCTGGTTTGAGCTAAATGGTACTAGATAGGGACAAAATTAATTTTAAAAAACTGTTTCAAGTGAGTTGTTGAGGACTGTTGCTACATCTAAAGGAGAATATTGCACTTTCAAAATACTTACAGCAAGTTCGAAGAATCAGCTTCTAGAGGCCAAATACACTTTGTTTCCTAATATATACAAGGACTTTAAGCAAAAACAATGTGCTAACACCTCGACAATAAGAACAGTTATGCTTTTAGTTCTAGGCTTTTGGTTCAACCCAACGAGCCAGTGTGCCCTGATTTTTTTCATTTCTAGAGGGTAGGCAAGCCATCTTCCTTGTGCTTTCTCTGTACACAATTATTTTTCAGACGTAAATAGACATAAATAATGCACACAGAATTTGAAGCAATTATGCCCAGCTCTCTTGCCCTTCAGGAACTACCCCAAATTAAAAGTATCACACTAAACAGTCTCTGCATTTGATACACTAGATTTTTCTTCAGTATGTCACTTACCATGCGTTGCTATCTCTCTGCAACATACTAACAGAATATGAGCTTTATTTTAATATATCAACTTTGCATATAGGTGGTGATCCCAAATTTTCAGAGATAGATTTTACCAATAACAAAATAAACAGATTAAAATTAAAGGCCACAGTATAACTGCAACAAACTTGCATTAAATTTTCAAATATGAAAACAGAGGTTACTGTGGTAAAAAACAGGATCTGTTGAAGAACAAGCCATGCACTACAATTCAAAACCAGAGTAGTAGAGTTACGTAAGCCAATCCCCAAATCAGTTTCACTTTTTTTTTTTAAAAAAAACAAATACATTTGTTGCTTTTTATCTGTATTTAGAATTTGGGGGTTTAACAGAGTATTAGGCCACATTTTCCAAGTATTTTTCTATAGCAGGAGTTCTGAAGGAGTGTATTAAAAATAACCCCCACACAAAACCAGACAAAACCCCTAAGAGCCTCTCAAAATCAGTGATCCACATGGGACAGAAGTTGAAAAAAAGAAAGAGAACCACCACCAAATACTCAGATCCATCAAAACAAAAGTCATAGGTATTCATAGCCTGGCACACAACTTCCATGCTTCCCTATACGCTGAGAAATATTAGTACTGCCACAAATATTAATGTCAACATAAGATGAGAATTTTGCTGTGTGACACATTGGCTGGTAGCAAGTAAAGCAGCAGAGCTACCTTCTCTGACCTTTCCATTGCCTGTTGCCACAAGGAGTTAAAGGCTGGCAGATGCATGCATGCAAGAGGATGAGAAATCACAGCAGAACAGCACAGAAACTTATCCCAGCTCAAGCTTTTCCTCACCTATTTATACAACACTACATTTCTTCTCATAATGGCATTTCTCACGTGGCACATTAACTATTAATACAGTACTAAAATTAACCTGTTCTCTCTTAGAAGCTCCACAGAATCGGTGTGACTGAAGTGAGATTCCTCCCGGGGTGCCCAGACTGGATTGCCCTAATCTATTTCCTGTCTTCAGGATAGCAGTTGCTAGAAGTGCAGTACAGGGCCTGTAACTCCCATAACTACTTGGAGGGCGAGGCAGAAACTACCATCTAACAAGGGCATTACTTTGCAATCCTATAATGCATCCATGAGCAGCAAAACTACAATTCATATCACTATCATAACTGTTTTTTAAACCTATGAAATTACTTCAAAGTATCTTTTAGGTCACTCGGGAAAGGTCTAAGCTCTATTCTTACTCCATCCATTTCATAAGTATTATGACTTTCCAGGTATTAAAAGACTCATTTTAAATGGCAGAGAAAAAAAATTCAGCAGTGAATCTTCAACAAGAATACTCAAATCTCACGTCAGGCTGCTCTGCAGGAAAAAGATAAGTAAAGAGCACATGTATATAACACTTGCCTCACAAATACTTAGCATTCGTTTAGGATAAAGAATAGATCATAGTGCCAGATGGTAAAATTGCGCAAGTGCCACAAGCCATACTCTTGGAAGTACACTGTCACAAACCAGACAATATTTAGAGGCAATTTGGCTCAGTTGCAAGTAACCCAGTTCTCACTATAAATTAAAACAAACCAGAGTTTATACATGTATTAATGAAATCTCACTGGTTTTGTTTCCATTTACTATGGTTAACTTTCAGAACAGTTGATTCTACAGCCCAGACCTTTATCAGTGGATTGCTTCCTTTCCAGGAAATCTGACCTAGAGAAGAAGCTGCAGGAGAACATAGGTCCTGAAAGACTGTGTATTGGCAATATCTGCCTTGGTTTGCTACAGGTGTCACTGTTGCAGCTTTTCCAGCCAGTCCTTCAAGGAAGAGAACAACAATTATTTCGCCCTTCCTGGCCAGGCGCAACCTGCAGCGATTAAGGCAATCAGTAGTTCAGCAGCTACAGGAAACTATGTAAAACAATCAACTATAAAATTTAACTCTTATTTGAAAATGGGGCTGCTGAGTGCCATTGCAGTCAGTTATATGTCATAGGGTATACCTTCAGAAATACTAATTATTCTTTTTTTCAGAGCCTTTATGAAAATGGAACTATGGCTTCTTAATCATTAAAGATCCTTTTGAAAAGCTGCTAAAAAGCTACACTAACTACATCAGCTACAAAAGAGCATACACAATAGACAAGGTTAAATCTTGTGATAACTCTCTGTTCAGGCTAATCTCAGTCAGTTCTTTCCCCTATTTTTTCAATATTGAATAGATTTCTTCCTGTACAGCTTGTAATTGCTAGGATTGGTCAATTCTCTCATACCTTTTAAATACCAGTTCCTAAACTAAATACCACCCTTCTCAATGAAAGCAAGTCAAGTAATTGGTCACACTGTTACACTGTAATGGACATTTTTTCAGCCAATGTAAATCAATATGCTCTGCAGTCACACAGATTTATACCCATCCTGGATTTGGTATAGTAATTTGTTTGCTATAATATTCCTTTTTTCATCAAGTGCTGTTAGAAACATTATCTCACCTAGACCTGCAAGCAAGAAGTTGGATAGAAAACTGATGTGACAACTGGAGGTTCTAAAATTCAGTCCAAAAATACCTTGTTCAAGAATTGGTGAAGTGGTACCATTTTCACTTCCATATGCCAATTTAGAATATAAAAATGCAGGAACTTTATGACTGTTTAATATAGTTTGAAAAGATAATTAAAAGTATTATTTTTGAGCAACGCAAACACACAGTCTACCTATTTCTTTCTGCCCCCAATATATTTTTACAAGCATTTGCTCAAAAGCAGCTGAATGTAGAATTGGGAGAGCTTGAGGAGAATTTGAAGATACATGTAAAATCAAAGTCATTCAGTTGTAATGTTATTTCAAATATTCAAATGTTCAAAGACAGTAACAGAGCAGCAGAAAATTAACTTTTAAAATTCATGTCTTTTCTAAGCTCAAATGGATTAGCAGCAGATTTGAGGTAATTATAATTACAAGTTTCCTAGGGAAACATGGCATAATAGACTCATTAACTGAAATGTTACATTTGTTCTGTGTTTGATTCTCAGATTATTTTAACACAGTGCAACATTTGTTAAAAGTTTTTTGGGCCAGACACCTTTACTTACGCTGAACGGTTGCTCCCTCCATGAGTAGCTCCAACTGACTTCAGAGAAAACCCACTTGGGCCCTTAATTAGACATTTTCAGCGTACGAAGGTAAAATTCCTTCCTTCTCGGACAAATTCTGTGGTCTCTATTGAACATGAGTCAGTGGGAGCTTTTCTCTGGGAAGGACCATTGAATCTGGCCTCACAGTTACTTCCTGATACTCTCTTCACTCCTGAACAAAAGATACACCACCTAACCAAATATCTAACTAAATAGTACATACTATTTAAGAATGCACAGTTTTGAAGTAGTCTTAATAAAGTCCTCAAATATATTTTTAATTTTTCAACTATCTTCTCTTTGATGCTATTGCTAAGCAAAGGAATACTTTACATCCTCATTTCATTATGGAGACATAAATGTCATTGAACTCCTTATGAACCAAATACACAGAGAACTCACTGTAGCCATTAATACATAGAGAACTCCACATAGCTATTAATAAAACTCCTCACACAAACCACAGCACTCACAGTCTAGACAATGCCAGGAACACGAAAGCTGCCTCTTGGTGCATGCAAAAGATCCCCACTTTGATACCCTTGTATCATCATCCTCAGTTTGAAAATCAAGGGAAACCGATGATGCACTTGTCAAAGACAGTAGCTGCAAAAATGAGGAACTGGCTAATTAAAAAAGGAATGACTATTTATTTTATGGGCTTATGTGCACTCAGAAAGTTCTGACACACAGAAGAGAAATTAAACAACTTTTCATTTTGTCTCTATGCTTTGAGAACCATGCCCAGTAAGATTACAGATAGGAGAGTGATAGGGTCCAGCAGGGATTTCTACCAATTAAGCTTCTACACTCTGGGGGGGTAGAGGTGTTTTTTGAACCATGAGTTATTTTTGCACATATCATGGGCTGCAGTGTCTAGCCACAAAAGGGCTACATTAAGAGCAATGTTACAGGCTTTGCTCAGAGCTATCATGCTTTCCTGCAAGTCCAAACCTCTAAGAAGATTTCAGTGAGAGAACTGAGAATGCTCAGTTCTATAATACTATCAAAAGGATGATAGGAGTGCTTTTACCCACCTAACCTTTACATTTTCGCAATCAAGGAGAAAAGCAAAAAAAAAAAAAAAGATTACAAGGTTTAATTAACAACAGATAGAGCTAGATGAGGCCAGATTTTGTTCCACTGCATACTTAGTATTTTCTCCTATGTGCCACCTAGCATCCCAAGAAGCTGCAACTCACAGTCTGTTAATATCTATAGCTAAAACAGAGCTTTCAGATTACCACTTTTTTTTTTTTTTTTTAAAATCAAAGGCACTGTTTATATCTGCTCTACATGCAAATAACTGTAGTATTTTGGGTACCTCTATTATACAGTTGCTTCAGGAAACATCAATTCAGGAAACAACGGAGTAAACGAATTCTGAGTCTGTATTTCACAGTATTATGAATACCCCACTTTGTAGACTGACAATTCAAAGTCACACACATGCACATAGGATTCAACAAAGGTAGTTTTCCTTTGATAGTTCTACAAGTCCACCAGACCACACCAAAGGTATCAATTCATGTATCCACAGACAGTATGATATAAATTATACAAGTGTGGCACCTATCTTGAATATTCCAGCGCACCTTTAGAGGACTAGGATCATGAGGCAATCCATGTATTACCTTGCTTTTTTCCTTGTATAGAGTGAAGACCTGTATTTGGCATAGCAACATTTTGGGTTAAGTTTTAAGCATATTCTGAAGCTCAGACGCTTTAGCAAAAAAGTAAACTTCATGGTAGTATAAAAGCATAGTATTATAAGCATGTGCTTACATGATTCTTTAGAATCTGGTGTTACAGGGAAACTGACATACAGTGTCAGTTTTTCAGCTTATCAAAACAGGAAAGACTAATGAAAGAAAAAAGCAAAGCTGCTTTGATGCAAAGCCGTACAAGATGAGAATATATTGTACTGAGAGACTCATTGAAGCAAAAATTTACTGAAGATCACGAGACAGATTCAGATAGTTGCCTTTATTTCAAATTTCTGTGAGGAAAGCAGGTATGGAATCAGACATTTGAAAGGAAAAAAAAAAAAAAGAATGGATGAAGTCACCCTCCCTGGAACTGTCTGTATTTTTTAATCACGAAATACCATTTCAAAACACATGAAAGAATTTATGAATAAAACCTTGACTTTAACCATTCATGCTCATTAGCCAGTTATAATTTCCCCTTCTCAGAAATGCATCCAAATTAGAAACAGGAAAAAAAAAAGATAATTAAACAGAATGTGTCTAAATTTTCCATTTGTCACAAAATTTTCTACCTTTTTTTACTCTTTTTTAATGCTAACTGAAATCTTAAAAAGTAATTTAGTCTGTTGCTCAGCCTCAGAATCATTTTCTGATAAAAATAAGCCAGGACCATTAATTTCCTATTTTCACTTATTTCACAAAGGCTATTGAAAACATAGGCACACCTTGTTTTGCTTTGCTAAGGCCAGAAGGGGAACCTTGCAAATCTGCTGGGATTCATGTTTGGCCTGCTGCCTGAAGAACAAAAACTGCTTCAGTCAGTCTCAGCACAGAGCTGTTTTACTAGGTTGATACATAAAACTAGGCTTTCCTCCAGTTAAACAATAATAATTTGTTTTAGTTTGATAGGTCCTTCTAAATAATAGTGTCATCAGTAAACATCTGGCTTCTTCCTAGCAGATTAGGCCTCCAATGAGGAAAGTGTGTTTATAATTCTAATTTGAAGCACAGCACATTAATATGCTGATTCTTATAATGTTTGCCTTAACCTGTTTGGAGAAATTATGACTACAAATATCTTGTACACAACACCTCTAAACTACCAGCTTGTACAAACAACACAAGAGCCGATGCAGTCTCATACAGATGATTAGAACCACTTCAGAGGCAATCATGATTAGCGCTTTGGCTTGAAGCCATATTTTACACATAAACAAAGCATCTGTTTCTGAGTTCCTGTCCCAAGCTAATAGACCCACCTCCACTATTACTAATAAGCCCATGCAAGAGAGCCAGATGGCCTATCTGAAACAGCCCTGGCTTTTTCCTGAGCTAGGCAAACCAGAGCCATGGAACCAGAGTTGGCTCCAAATCGTATTTCCTTGGGCTCTAGGAGACAGTAAGACAACACGTAAACTGGCTCCACAAAAGAAGAACACAAATGCTGGTACCATCCATTATTTAGAATTGGTGTGAGGCCAACATCTGCCCCTCCAGATGATCCTTTCACATAGGTACAATGAAGGAAGATGAAAAGTACAGTACACTTCTGCAGGAGTTAGTGTATTGCAATGCAGACCGTCACCATTCCTTGCGGGATTTTTTTGCAGACTTTGCAAATCCTTGCCTGCAGCGAAGCAGTACTGCTCAGCTGTCCTTGCTGTACATTGTATGTACTTACCAATTGGGTGGTTTTACATATTTAATAAAAGTGTCATATTTAATTAGTAGAACTGGGCTTTAAAAAGGATCTTGTGCTCCTTAGCAGCAACTGGAAGTGTTGAGAGCCAAACAGAGCAGCACTTGGCTGGTTCAGTTCTAAGATCACTTTTCTTTCCTGTGACCCAACTTGTCATTTAACCAGTTCAGTTTCTAAGTAGATTAGAGTCAAGATGCTCCACAAGCCAAGGAGTTAATGCTGCAGGGAAACCCATAATTGACCTGGCCTAGGAAGACTATTAGAGAGAAATCTCTTTTATATTTTATTTAGAAGCAAACAGACAGGTGGCAGTCAGTGACAGGGAGAGATGGCCATTTAGGTCGCCTGCCCCATCAAACCACATGTATAAAGAGAACTTCTTTTTCCCCTTTCCACTATGATGCACAGGGTGCTTTGTTCCACTATGCTGACAACTGAATTTCAGCAGAGTGTATGTCTGCATGAACTATCAAAGACAATTCACTACACCAGGAGCAAATGAACTTCACTCTAAGAGCAGTAGCAGGTCACATCACTCCTGCAGAAGCAAGGAAGGAAGTTTTGCAGAGATAAAGTCCTTTCAGTACAGCACAGCCACAGTGAGCATGCTTCTTGTGCGCTACTATCCTGAAGCTACAGACAAAAAAGCCTTTACTTCTGTCTCATGGGGATACCAGCAGATTTGCAAAGATATAAACCTCCCCAAACACAGCTATCTTCCCCCCACCTTGACACCAGAGACAGAAAAATGAATCACCGTATGAGTGGAAAAAACCCTCATGGAAATGTGCTGAAACAATTGAGGCTTGTTACTCCTCTTCACTAAAGGCAGGTTCCACAGTAGTTATTGAAGCTCTCTGGGATCTCTTGGGATAAAAGCCAGAACAGAAATGTGTAAAGTACACTTCCTCATATATTTTCCCCATACTGCCAGTCTTGTGAGCTATGCATACAGGGCATTCCTTGATTTTAAAGGAAAGACCTGAAGAACAGTCACATTTCACAGCCCAGATCAAGTGTGATCCTCACTCTGTGTCAGTGTCCACACTAATGGCTGAGAACTCAGCTAAACTGTCCTTCGGAGCATAAAGGATTTAGTGAAAGGTGCATAACCAGTGTCACCCTGCTACTGCAAGGATTTCAGCTGGTTTTCCTTTAAGGGATTATTTCAGTGCAGGTAAGCAGGAGTATAAGACTTGAATAAAAAATCTCTTTCTGCATTCCTAGAAATGTAAGAGTGCACTACCGTATACATATGGAAAGAATGACACACATGTTTCAGGTTTTCTCACTTCATATTTTGAATTGCACAACACTAGGCGTTTTGTAGGGGGAAAAAGAGAGGGTTTTTTTTTTTTTTGTTTTTCCCACTGAAGGGTAGAAAAAAGGGGCTAAGTAGAAAAAGGAAGAGGGGAAAAGTGATCAGAAGCAAAATCGAACCCCTTGTTTCAAGAGGAAAAGCAGGGTCATGGTTCTTGCAAACTTCATATAATTAACAAAACTAAATGCATAGCACTGATACCATGCACTGTCTACACTAGGCATTACTGAGACTAGCATTTTCTTGCAGGCTTTACCAGATTAAGTTATTTGGAATAAATCTTTGGAATTAATTCTACCCTCTGAGAAGGTTGGTTTAATGGGACAATTGGGAATGAAGTCTTAATCCAACAATACATCATGTATCTTGATCATCCCCTTCCAAAAGACACTAATGGAATAACCGGAGTTTTTACAGTAACTCACAGCTGCAAGCCCACCTCAGTCTGCTACTTATGGGGAAAAAAACCAAGCAAACCAGCCTTCTGTCATTTCCATAGCATATGAAATTATCTGTTCCTCTACTGGACAATTACACAGTGACAAAGATGCTGCCCTCACACTCCTCTGCCACAGCACCCTGCTTTACCAAAGAGAATTCCCTCATGGTGCCACTCAGTCTTTGCTTCCTCTAAGATTGATCAATTTCATCACAGCATAGGGATTATCAATCTAATAAAAAAACTCAATGTTGCCATTTTTCAGAGAAGCCTTCAAACGCTATTTCCACTATTAATCTATTTGAATGAGAGCACACTAGATATATCGTGAAGCAGTGTGAAACATGCACTATCACTCCGTTTAAGCTGAAGAGTTGAGATCTCTTTGCTTATTACTCCCCAACAAATGTTAATGCACAATCTATTTAATGCCTAGTTTTTGTGTGCTGAATTAGCTCACAACGCAGCTGAGTGTCCCTTGTGAGCAAGTGCTCCATTTGCACATGTCAAGCATACTAGTCTATTTAGTCCTATCCCAACTGCTTAATGTCTGAAACAGAAGCATCCACTACATTCTTCTTGATCTAAACAGCTAATTTAATACCCTTGGACAAAAGGGGCCTGGTGTTTTGGTAAGCTCCCATGGGCCTAACTATCACAAAGAAGGGATTGTTGAATACACACATAAAAAAAAGGAAGAGAGAGGAGGCAGGCGGTCTGATCTTTATGACCCACTGATTATACTATCAGTAAGTAGAAGCATAAATCTAGCTCCTGACCTAACAAAATACTATTTTACCTCCCTTTACTCTATATTTTATCTTTTATAGCCAATAAAACATTAAACATTACAAAAGGTTATGTTCTCACCAATATTTTCACTAAATGACAATAAATTCCAAGTTGAGCCAAGCAGAGGTTTCAGCAGCAGCTATCCTGACAGTTGTTTGACACTCTTCCTGCAATTCACTCTGAATACACTAGCGCCACTAATACCAAGAAAGCCCATCTGGAAAATCTGACACTGAATTTGAATCAGTCTAATGACCCTCTTAATGATTTAATGGCAAATCTATACACTAATACAAAGCTGAACTCTTATCCAGTGTTCTGGTGTAGTATTTACTGTGGAAAGTAAAATTCTTTCCCTCACCCTGCCTTTTTGAACATCCTCAAATACCAAAATCAGTATCAGTCGTCTTAGCTGATCTCCCAAAGCTTTAGATCCAAGCTCTAGGCTTGTCTTGTTTTTCATACCACATGAGTTAACACGGGAAAATTAAAAGAATTGTAGGAAAAAAAAAAAAAAAAAGAAGAGAGAGGAAGGGACTTCAGAAGAATCAGGAAGGAAGCAGACTAAATCTTTAATCTGCTGCAAAGCTAAGTACTCCAGTTACCCAGACTATATGTGTACAAAAGACAGACAGAGTGGAAAATGGGTCTGAAAAACTGTAAGCATTTTATGGTCCATCGATTTGGGGGAGAATGGCAGAGCATGCAGTCATTTTGAACTGGATATGGGAAAAAACCCACTCTGAACCACTGATCAGCAGACTCCCAAAAGACTGAACCTAGGACGAAGAGCACTAGCGGGACAGACATCGCTGGACAGAGAGAACAGTTCTCCTATCACAACACAAACTTTCCCCAAATGTTTCAGTCTAAAGGGTTCACTCACTCACCAGCTGTTCTGTTTATTCCATGAAGCATTGTATATTGAACTGTGCATTCTCATCTCAGATGCCTGGTCCCAAGTTTTCAGGGATTCACCATTGTCCTAGTGCAATGTAAGGCCAAGACCTGCACCTCAGACAACTGTGAAAGTACTTGCCCACATGCAAAAATAAGCTGAGATACATGGCCTATGAATACTGGATCAAAGCTTCAAAACACATTTCCCAGGAAGCGTTTGAGCTGAAACACAATCATTCATGGTCATCAGTCCTGGAGAACTGAACTTGGGAACTGAAAATATTAATGAAAACAGCTCATCACCTGTTGTAGTAGGTTTGCTATATCAGGAATTACTTAAGAATATACATTTTTTTTAATTTAAAAAGAAGAAATTAATCTCTAATTTAAAATGGAAACTGTAAGCTAAGTGACTTGGGTAATGTCACACAATAGATGAAGAACAACATGGGATCCACAATCAGATAATTCTATCCCACACAGTGTTTCTTTTTTTCTTCTATTAATGAGTCCAAACTGCTGCCAGATTAATTAAACAGAGAACACTATACCTTAGTAAGACTGTTTTAAAGCATGCAGTCATGATTACACTGGGAAAATGTAGAAAATGTTAGCGAGCATCTTGTTTGGGTGGAGAAGAGGATAGCTATACTTACAAAACACATTAACTACTGTATTAATCCTGAACCAAGAGCATTTTCACAACGCAATTAATTTCTATTTATAATTGGTGATGACTCATATGATCCTTTCAGTTATGATTTTTTCTAAACCAATGAAATTTTCTAGTGGCGTAAGAATATGTGATGATGAAGACTAAGCTAAGAGACAAAGAAAATCTGGGATCAAACAGCCAGGATGTCTGCAAGCTCAATATCTGCCCTGTTTAAGAGAAACTCTGAACAAGGTCGATGGAGCACTGTCCTGGCTGAAGGGCTGCAACACTTCAAAACCTGGTAAATACCTGATATTAGGAGGCAGTCATACAGTATGAGACTCAGACACTGAAAGGTACGTAGACACCTAATTCCCATCGCTAAAAATGACACGTCTAGATCTTCAAAGACATTGGAATGCTAATACTCTGCATTGAAGACTGAAGCTACAGACCTGAACTTATACATGACTCAAGACTCAAGCCGAGCATTTCACTTACTTGGACAGCTCAGGCAGGCTCTTACAGCTTAACAGACACATCACACCAGGGATCCCAGTATTACTTTCCCATCTCATGGTTTTCATTTGATAAATTACACACAACATTCCCTTCTTTTCTTTCTAATATTTAATCAGAGCAAATCAATCTGTATATGTGAATTATCTGTTACTTGCCCAAATTCATGTCCTTTTAAAATACATTTCTTACACACAGAACCAAGAGAGGCATCTCTGCAGCTTATTCATCTAACGTCAAGGTGTTTTCTGAGCTATGACCTACACTAATCCAAAATACATGCCACACAATTCATTAAAACAAAAGAGAGAAAAGTAGATTGCAGCTTCTCTTCCTAGGTTCTGTGCTGATGAGTCTGAGCTTGAATCATGCACACACGGTCAGCCTCTGAATATTTTGTCAGTTCATCAGTTACCTTACGGAAGTTCATTAGTTTGAGCCTTTTGGCTCCTACCCAGTTCCAATTACTTGTTTTAAACACTGCATTAGCATCATCACTGATTACAGATACTGCAGCTTATTTCTGAAATAACTGCACTTCTGATTTCTCTCCACAATCCTGTCTTCTGTGTATGGCAATAAACGGTGGAGGGAGGAAATAACAGAAGAAGTCCAATCCCACCTTATTA
This sequence comes from Nipponia nippon, assembly GCF_047370975.1. Classification (NCBI taxonomy): domain Eukaryota; kingdom Metazoa; phylum Chordata; class Aves; order Pelecaniformes; family Threskiornithidae; genus Nipponia; species Nipponia nippon. The sequence continues at coordinate 31,007,711 of NW_028262413.1, read as the reverse complement.
GTTTTTTATTTTCTTCTACATGATACACACAAACTAAAACAGCTTATATCCAGGCAGGTTTTGAACTCACAGGCCAACCCCATTCTCTCAAAATAAATTAGCCCGAGACAGAAGAGGAACAGAAAAAAGAGGAAAATTGTCCCATCTACCCACATCAAACATGTAGCATGTGAGACCTGAACGTAATCAGAAAATAAAAGCCAGTTGCTTTAGTAAGACTTTCTCCATTAAAAAGGGCAAAAAACCAGTCTGCCACTGTCCCAGATGCAATTATAACTTACATCAGCCTCTTCTCACCTTGATTTACCCCAAAGACTTACTAAATAAAATCCTTTAATATAAAGGGTTTAAAAACAAACTATTACAACCTTGAAATGTTGAGTGTATTTGCAATACACAAATTTGCAAGAGACCAGAAAAAAACCCTCCTGTAATCCATTATTTGCAATAATAACATTATGATGCAGTCACAGTCCAGAACCACTATATAGTACTACCTGTTTTTTGCTTTCCTACTTACAGGGAAAGACCTTCCTACAATGAGGAAGGAAAATCAGAACTAAGAGTTCACAGTAAAACCTAAAACACACCTAAAAAGCTCCTAACACCATTTTTTTTGAATGGGGAGGAAAAAATACAAGTGGGAAAGAATTTAGATCCCCTGTTATTAATGTATTTATTGTACAATGCCAACTGTTGCTTTACTGATGTATTTAAGTACATCATTGTTAATATATTTGTAATAAGTTAATTGCAGTACCATCTCAGAAAAAAAATAAATTACTGTATAATCATTGAAAGCCTACAAAGTAATACTCATTTAAGGTTTTTATTACAAAATCTTTTAAAAATATTTTCCCAAAATATTTACCCATCTTCAGTGCTTCACAAGCCTAAAAGATTTTAGAAAGATTTTTTTCTTGTTGAATTTATTTTAAAATCAAATGGTACTAAAGCTACTTTAAATAAACCTCTCTCTTTCATGGAACATAATTTCAAAACATTTAATAAATTCAACATTTCATAAGATGATCATTTTGTATCAGACAATTCATCCTGATTTCTACACGTAACTGATAAGATAGATTTAATGAGTATTCTTTCAATATCTGAAAATCTGCTTTTATTGTTAAGTTCTGCGTACGCTTAGAACTAGCCTCCACAAGTCCTAAAGCTTGTTTTCTCCTTGCAAGTAAACCATTACCTGAAAACAAGTAGGTATAAACCAGCCAGATAAAGACACTTAGCAGAGGAGAGAAGAATGTTGGCCAAATTACTTAGTAGCTATTCGATCAGGAATTCACAAGCAATATACTCTGTTCCACAATTAACATACCTGCATATATTCCTTCCAATCAACCTTCTTAAATAGCAAGATATGATTTTTTTTTCTATTAAGCATTAAACAGGACCTTAAATAAGCCATACTAAAAAAGAAGTTCAATGAATATCTTCTTTTCTTAAGGCACTAAAAATGCATAAGCTGAACATGAAGTTACCTCACATAATCAAACAAATTCTTTCTGTGTTAAAATGTTAAAAACATTCTCTGGTGTGAACACATCAGTCAGAGTGAGAAGGAAAGAAAGATTAATACACATGAATAAATGGAAATATTTCTTTAGAACAGCTACGTTAATGGTACATGTATTTTATTATTAGTAAAGATAGTGAAAATGCAAAGAGGCTGCAATTAAATTTGCAATTAAATTCTAACGTGCTAATATGACTATAGCAAAAGATATAGTGATGTATCTAATTTTCTACAGAGAAAATAAGAATGAGTACCTGTTTTAAATCAGGAAGCAGCAGATAATTTCAAGATCAAAACCACTTCCTGTTAAAGAAAGGGGAGAAAATTCCTTTACAGTTATTGTCATCATTAATCCACTCTTTGAAAGGTTATTTATAGAAAACCTTTCCATTTTGAAAATTCATAACATGATTAGAATATAAGAAATCATCTGGGTTGCCTACACCTAAAAGAGAGCAATTATAAAATTTGGTTAAGTATTCCAGAGAACATAGCCGATTTTCTAGATACAGAAAAAATACTGGAAGATGAAACTGAATTTTTGACATGAAGGCTTAAAGTCAGGGAATGTAAATGTTTGGAAAGAGCAGAGTTCATAAAATATAGGGAGATATATTAGGATTTTTTTGTTTTGTTTTGTTTTGACTGCAGGAATACTTGAAGCTTTCTCTGAGCTCCCTCTCGTGAGCAGTTGCTGACAGTGCACCAAAAGCATCACCAACAGGAGGACTCGAAAAACGTGAGTTGCAATTTCATATTAAAAGTTACTTGTTTCTTAACGCATCATGCCCCAAAGGACCTTGCAAATGGAAATGTTTGGTTCCAAAGATACTATCCACATACAGTTGTCTTTCCCTAGAAGGAACAGGATTTAAAGAGAAAGACACCCCACCCCCCCAACCCAAACCCAAAATCTGCTTCTCTATATCTGATGCATCTGAAGAGCTCACCACCCCTCACTGCAGTGAGAAAAAAAATTACACTTGAGGAACAGTCTTTATAAACAGTCATAGCAGTGTTCAGAGAGCTAGCATTACCCATTTTAGAAGTCAAATGATACATAACTTTTTAATATTAATGAAAAAGGTGTTTTAAAAGCAACACTTACAGAAAGCTTCTGTCTTGCAAGGAACCTTTCCTTCTACCAGCATGTAAACGTTGGCTTAAGTTTTGACTGAACTACAATTTAATTAAACCATTATAAAATCTGATTCTCACTTGTAAAACATCTTCCATTACTTCTTATCAATGCACTGCAATAATAAACTGCTTGTTTTTATAAGGTGTTTAGATGCTGTGCAAACGGAGTTACAAATGGCAGAAATGAGGATTTTTGCACCAAGGAACTAGCACAGCCTAGTACAGGCTTGACAGCTATTCCACATTTTCAAACATTTAGTGACTTTATCTTACTCTGAATTAGACTGTTTAGACTCAGACGAATTCCTCTGAAATCTGAGGAAGGGAATTCCATACAAGAAACGGTAAAAATCACCCTTACACATACAACTGAAAACCACACCAAGGAAACCACCTACAGCCATGCTAGAAACATCGTTACTTTCTTAGTCGGTGTTTAAATCGATATTTGCCAAAAAGTACGCTTCTTTAGCCCTATATTCCAATGTCTGTGTTACACAGCAGGTCTGATAAGAGACTAGAACCAATCCAATTAAATCCTACTGCTACTATTTGTTGCGTCATTTGGGATAGTCAAAGAAACAGTGCCAATGAAGTGTAAAATATCAAGGGAAAACTTTTTGTTGTTGCATGTGTTATTGGAATGGGAACTCCAAAGAGCAAACACAACAAACTAAATCAAGATCTGACCTGAAAAAAACTGGAATTGGACCCTTTCTTCTTGGGACAGCAAAGATCTGGAGAGGCAAATTTTAATTTTTTTTTTTTCTTCTGAAGGTAAATAGATCTTAGATAGAATAACAGTCTAAATTAAATTATCAGCAACTGAAAGTTTGCTTTTTTTTTTTAATCATGTGTTCAATTTGCCAGGTGCGGAATTATTAGTAAAACATTGCAACACTGCCAAGCACTATTCTTCAAAGTATTCCTGACTGAATTTCAAAGTCCTGGAGACTTGATTTTTGCAATACATCTCCATGGACAGGGACCTACCTTGCATATTAGCGGGCCTGCAATGACATGACAGGATCAACACCAGAGCTCGCAAATTTGTTCCTATCTGGAACATCAGTAAGCCAGTAATACAAAAAAAGAGAAAGCTTAAAAAAAAAAAAAAAGATCATCAACAACACCAACAAACTACTTTAATTACTTTCTAGAGAGCTTCTAGATCTCACAGGAGACTAATTTGCTTTCTAGTCTACAGTCAGCGAAAATGGTCCTGGCCTTTGAAATCATGCCGGTTTATTTAACATTGCCTTGCTCCCAAAGAAAGACTGCCTGCAATTTTGTACACCCTGTAGCAGTGAGGCAGAGCATGCTAGCCATCAAATTCTAGTTGTTCATTCCACTGACTGGAAAAATGCCTGCCGTTTGATTTCTTTTATAGGGCCACATTTGAGCAAGCAAAGTTTATAGAGCTGACTTACCTAATTAGATTCAAAGAGTGATTTGCTATCTCAGCAATCGTTTTTAAATGTACAAATCTAGACAGAGAGGCATTTTGTAAACAGGTGTGAATGACACTGCTCCATCAAGCATTAAATTGGAGCTGCTCCTGAAAAATAGTATCATTTGTGCATTTAAGTTACCAATATTTTATCAACTGCAGTGTTTTTACACCAAATATTCCTTGTGGTGTACAGCCAATGATATTTCAGCAAGATCTCTCACCCTTTTAATAGCAGCATGAAACAGGCTACTGTGTGCTTCTCATGTCTTTTCTGAAAGGTTGATTTAAAAAGTCTCAAAATTATCTCTGAGGAGTATATCAGCCTTTGAAACAGGGCTACAAACCAGGTAATGCCTGACGGAAAACAGCTGATACTTGCAGGCAGTTTTGTATTTCCAAAGGAACAACAGCTGGGAAAGGAGGAAATTATTTTCTCTTATGACAGTTATTTAATTTTTATATTACAGTTGTACCCAAGGCTTCTGTGCCAGGCAGCGTGTGGATGCACAAGCGCCCAAAGAGCACTCAGGCTTGGTCCTTGCACCAAGATGGCTGCTCCCCTCAGCCTTCACACATGAGGGCCCAAAGGCAACACTCACAGCTGGAGAGAAAGCTTTACTTTTTTACACCTTTTTCCTAACGTTTGGATATGACTTTCATACAGTAGGAGGACATAATGTTACAGTAAGACAAGAAAAGTGCATTCTACCGGGTGACCTTACTTCACCGCGGCTACAACTAAAGACTGAAATACCTGTCACCACACGGGGGAAACAGGAGCCCCCAGCGCCCAGCACAACTGCGGGGGCACGGCGAGCGCCTGCAAGCCCCGTTACCGGCTCTTCGCTGTGTTGTGGACGGTCCGAAGTCCCCTCAGCCGGACGCGAGCCCGCACCGTCCCCAAGACGCGCGGCGGCCGACCGAAGCGGCGCGGCAGCCGGCCAGCGCCTTCCGGAGGGCACGGCAACCCCACCGCCGCTCCGCAGGCAGCCGCCAAGGGCCGCGGCTGGGGACGCCCCGGCGCCGCCCGCCCTGCCTCTGGCGCTGGCCCGGGCTGGCCAGACAGGGAGCGAAGACCCCCCCTGCCTCCGCACCCGAACCTGCGCTCAGGGGAGTGGGGAGGGCGGGAAGAAGAAAGGCGGGAAACTCCCTCCTCGTTAAACCAAGCAGCACCCACTTCGTTCCTCCTTGCTTCCCGGCCTGGTCTGACACACCGAGCCAGCACGCCCTAGCGCCGGGTCTTCTGAAGGAAACACTCACGCTACCGAGAGCCTGTTTTAAACGTTTAAGAGGGATTCAAAACTATTCGTCCCTTGCTCACTGGCACAGAAAATGTTTAAATGTTTAAGAGGGATTCAAAAGTGTTCGCCCCTCACACACAGGCAGAGAAAGGTGGGGCTCAGGTTTTAGCGTTGCTTAATGGGGGGGGGGGGGGGGATCAAGAGAATGGTTTTGCTTCTGCTGAGAAACTGAATCATTAAACAAGGGAAGGGCTTCGAGGAAGATAAGGTTTCAGCCACAAGTAGTGAACCCTGGGAGGAAAAAACCAACACAGAAAATGGACGCCGAAGGCTAAATACCTATCAATTGTTCACACAGTTTTCAAATTAAAGGTTTGAAAGAGACCCGTCTTCTTGAAGTAAAACTTCGGTTTTATTTATGTTTTATTAGAAACATTGCACAGAGAGGCAGAATCTTTCACAAGCACTTGTAACCTCGTTTATCTTTGGAAGGTTAGTTTCTCTGGCTAGAGACGCTGTTAGGACCTTTGGCAGAGCCAAGCAGAGCACTGCTGCTGAGAGAAGTGCACGCAGCACCGGAAAGCATGCTACATCAGTGGTCTTGCAGATATAAAGGCAAGTCAAGGTTAGCTAGGCAAGTCAATTTTTTCTATGATTACAGTAAAATGAAGAGCAAAAAAGGCATGTCTCTGGATTTGGGTTTCTTCCATCACAGTTCTCAGTCCTCTCCACCACACAGGTTCAGCAGTGCCCTCTGGTAATCCCCTTTTGTGTCTTGCTGCAAAGCAAGGGAAGAAAAATACAATATACGTATGAGGAAACAGTCACAAAATATGAAAGTATATGCATTATATTCTAAACCTGTGGGACAGACTATGTTTCGCAGTTGAAGCCTTGTCAGTCTGGAGCAGACTATCTAGACTGAATTTTACTTATGTGTGAATTGAAATTATTCTTGAATCATTCTTGCAATACAAATGCAAGGCCAAGAGGGGAAGAGAAATTTTGGTATGAAAAAGAGTAACACAACAAAGGAAAGCTAAAGGACTCGGCTCTGTTCCTTCTCACCGATCACTGCAAAAATCATACATCAAGTTCACTATTTTGATAATTTGCTGATAATCTAAAATTGACATCTTCAGGAAAAGATTCTGGCTTAAGGTTTTGACTCAACTTCATCTACACAAGGAAGAATGTATCATATGCTGTTGTGAGGGTGGGTAGAAGACTAGTTTTTAAACAGATGCACAAGCTCTTTACCTATGCCCCCAGTTAAATAAAATCTAGCACCTATAGCTCCTGCCCAATCACAGAAAAGGACGAAAATCACTCTAGCTAAAAAGCCTGCTCTTTGGGCACTGAAAGGAAAGGGAGCAGCAATTTAGATGCTCTGTTTTCATTCAGCAATCACAGAGCAATTCTGGTTTTTCTTTTCTTTTGGTCTGAGGATAGGGACAGGTGAACAGAATTTTCCTTCATAACACATGAGCTGATTGCACAAAGCCTACATATACCATCAATTGGCTACCAGGAGTGGTAGCTGTAGACTGTAAAGTTAAAGGTGGGTTTTTCAGTAGTGCATGGGTAATAATGTATTGTTCTCACTGCAGCCTCTAAACACCTCCCATAAATTCTAATGGTACGATTAATCCAATGAAGACTGCTGCAAAGGTCCATACAATTGATGTAAAAAGAAAGCTGAAAAACTTACCTGGATGAAATAATAGAGAGATTTTCCGTATTTCCTCTTGAATTCACTCTTAATTTTCAGCATGTCAACCTCGCAGCGGGAGACCACAATCCTGATCAGAACCTTGTCGCGGGTTCCCTTGCCCTACAAGCAGATACACGTAATAGCTGTAACTGTAATAGCTGAAATGTGTAAAAGGACACTGTACCTAATGCTAAGACAGCAAACTACAGGCAACTGAGATGTAGCAATAAAAGATAAAATGAATTAAATCTTCTAAGGTCATTATTATGATCCAGGAATTTGAGCATAAACATACCTTTCTCATCAGCAGTGTTTGACCAACTTCCAGTCACAAATCTAGCTAGTTAGACTGTAAGCAGCAGTTCTGGTTCACCAGGAGGTCTTCCTGGTATTGCCTAATGCCTGTCACCAGGTATTTCTCTTTCATCCCTTTTCTTGAGAAAAGGTTTTGATGCAAATTTAGTGTCTGCCTTTGGCACTTGAATAAACAGCTTTTTCTGCTATCAACTCTTGATTACCTGCAAAAGATGTGTCTAACTTTGCTAATTATCATCAACTGATCTAATACAGATCATTATTATGAGATCCTTCCCTGTATTTCCCTGTACCAGATGCATCTGAATAGATGGTCTAGACTCATAACTGTTAAAGAATGCTTTTGAACAATACTAATTTATTCACATGCCAGTCACACATCATATGAATAAAATTGCCTAAGGAATCAAAATTCGATGAAACAATGGCAAGAAAAAAAAATGAGTAGAAAGAAAGAACAGTCTTCCCTACCTTCATGGAATCATACAGTCTGTCCGCAAAATACAGTTGCTTGTTCTGAATGCACTGGACTGAAGAGAGAGATAAGAACAGTTAAACATCCTGCCCATACATGGAACAGCAGAACAGAGAAACTTGGAGCCATTTTTAATGACGAGATAAGTAGTCAAAATAAGGTTTTCAGCAAAAGTTTCTCCAAAAGGGGACATAGAAAATTATTTGTACTTGACTTGTTACTTAGAAGTTGTTTGGCTAAGCTTGTGATTGAACCACAAATGCTTACAATCTGAGAAAGCATTTCCCTCCATCACTAGTATAATTTCGGAATGCTAGCCCTCCTCCACACACACCACAATTCATTCTTCCACTTCTATAAGCAATGTGTTTTCTGAAAACACTCATTGTATGCTAATCCATGAGAAGTCTCCCTTTCAAGGCTGCACTCTGTTTATTCTCCATTTGCATTACAGAGCTCTCACTCTGAAATGGGTTTTCCTCTTAAAGAATTTCCTCTTAAACTTGGCAACATCCTTGTCATCTTCATCTCATGCCACAGTACCAGCCTTACACCCTGCCTCCCCATTTCAGAGAATTCAGTGTCAAATCAGCTCTTTTATTGGCCTCTAGCATCCTCCACTGCCTGTCTTCTCCTCTCACACACACACACTGTTCTCTCTCCAGCCTATGTCTATATTGAATACTTAATGTGTTCAGCTATAGTTCCAACCTTTTTCTTTGTTTGGGGAAACAAACATTAAACCTTTGTATCAAACAAAAGTGGAACTAACAAGAGATCACAAAACACATGCATTTTTATTTTCATCTGGAAAGCAAGGTTTATATTTTGCAGAGGGCAAAAAATACGCTACTTCTCAATACCTGGAATATCCTAAAATACACTAGTGGATCCAATAGTGCCAGCACGTCCAGTTTATTTCTCGTCCAGCAACACAGAGAAAGCTGGGCCCTACCCTTATCACTATACACTGCAAGAACACTGAAAAGATGCTATCTAAAGGTAGTCTTTACTTCAGATAACTCACCAAGATTAAGGAAGGCATTCTCCAGATCTCCCTTAACCTCCTTCTTGATGCTCTCCAGCATATCATACGGGCTGTAGCTCTTGTACCTCTCAAACACTATCACAAGAAAGAAAACAGGTGAAATCAAGACTAGACCAAGAACTGGTAAAAGTAACCACCCAAATCAAAACCATAGAGACAGCAGTGCAGAGACACATGATTAAAAAAAATATCTGTCCAAGTCCTTCTGAGAACTTTATCTTAAGTACAGCCTAAGTTTGTCAGCTGATAGTAAAGTTCCCATGTGATAGCCTTTTTGTTTTCCTTGAACACCTCCATAATCTGGTAAAATACCATCTTAATCCTGTACTAGTATTTTTTGAAACAACAGGCCCTGAATTTAGGCGCTGAAAAGAAAAGTCTTCAAATGGCTTTCCCGTGTGCTGCTTATAGCAATATCAGAGCTGCTTTTGACAGTCTTCACTGTCAGATTTAAACACATGATATAGCTAAGCTACCCTGGGACAGAGGGAAAAGCTAAAGGACTTCTCAAGGTCTCCTACAGCCATGTTTCCTAGATTTGTAACATTTTTGTTCTCAGTGTATGTGATATATAATTGAGCATTGTTACACCTGTGTAAAAAAGAGCTCTACACACATTCAAACTGTGAGATTAACACATCCACAGAAATAACTTTTTTTGAAAAAAATTAATAGCTTGGACATGAATTAGGATTTATGAGATCTCCTATGTTTTACGAGTGCTTTTCACACTCATTTCAATCATATCTGGGACAACATAGTTACCACTTCGGTATAATTTTCTCTTATAGGAAAAAAAGAAATCTGTCTCTTGAATACTACCTTTCTGCAGGTGGGGTACGCTTCTTTCAGTCATAATGTTGATCCACTTGGGGACATCAGTTCCCTTTCTCTTCACACCAGCATCATAGAGCTCCTGGTGTTAGAATGAAAAGCAAAATCATACAAATCAGGAATTACACAAGCAGCCATCGCAAACGTACACAATTTCCTTACTGGAAAACAAGCACTACTATCTACAGGTTTTACTCCGTATTTAGCTCTGTTTACCTCAGCAGAAGTGCTCTTGACAGATACGGATGTAATAAGACAGATACAGATGTAATAAATAAGCATTAGCAGCCACTAAGTTCAATGATACTTCTCTCAATCTTACACAATTACTTGGTTGCAACCAGTCTTTGCAATGTATGTGTTTCCTTTTGCTAAAGTCTCTCTTTCTCAAAATGCCCAAGGGAAATACCAGAGAGCTTCTGTATAGGTACTACTGGGTAAGTAGCCCGTGAAAACTGATAACTGAAGGTATCAGGATTGCGAGTGCAGATACCTTGATAGCATGCAAACATGACTGTGCAAGACAATCTGAAATATACACACCTACTTTCATAAACGCTTCTCACTCCCATAGTATTTGTACTTCCAATATCCCCAAAAGCTTGATCAACTTAAGACATTTAATGGTCATTACCAACACTTACCCTAGCATCTTGGTCAATCAGCTCATAATCAATCACAGAGGTATCTTCACACCTTTTGCCCTTCAAACAAGGATAGCAGTATTTTAGAAGAGGTTTAACAGACAGTAAGCAGTTTGCTATATGCATATTCTTTTCTCTTTGATTTTTTTAATCTGAATTTGCTAAATCAGTAACAGTATGCTCCATCCCCATTACGAAGCTGCTGCTAGGAATGTTGCATTTCTGTCAAAATACTTTGCCCTTCAACATTTGAATATTTTTTTCCCTGAAAGACAATGAAAATACAAGGAAATTGAAAAGTGAATCAGAAATCCAATTGTTTTACGGGCAGCCATCAGTCAGTTACCAAAGGGCAGGCACATTAGGAAAAGTGGAAAAATATGAACAGACCTACCTTGGCCAGGGCAACCATTAGCTTGCGGAAGTCACCAGATGTGTCTGATATAATGTCCTTTTCCAGTTCTGTCTTATACACTAGAAAACAAAAAAATCTTTTCAAGTAAACCATATCCTACAAATACTCCTTTACAAGAAGAACAGCTGCTAATTACTGTGTTTTATGCACATAAACAAACAGCTACAATCTAAGTCACATGTGGAAGACAATGAAATCAAATGTATGCTTGCATACGACAAAATCAACATTGCCACCAGCTAGTCCTGAGAGTTCCCATGCAATCAAAGTCTGTCATGGAAAAGTAACAGGAAAGCCTGAGACTATTAAAAGGAAGGGAATACTGTTTTAAGCTCAATATCCTGTTAGATCATTCTTAGCTACCAGCGAATGTTTGTGTGTTTGATAAACATAGCAGTTAGGCCTTCTCCACTTCTGGATTTATGACTGGACAACTGCAATTGCAAGTTTAATGCAAAAGACAAAAGCTGTTATGACAAATCAAAGGAATGCTGTGTGTGATTCTGGTCTGGTGTCTAAACATTTTCATTGCTTTCCAAGTGGTCATTCTCTTTTCAGCAGCAACCTAATCTACAGCAGCAACAGTCTCTTTGCTAATACATATTATTTTTTTTGATACCGGCCATTGAGACTACATTGGTTTTGCTTGTCCTTTTTGACTTAGCCAGCACCTTACCAGAACTGCTTGACGACTATTAAGCACACAGCAATTTTCTACATTTCAGTCTATTTGTGGTGAAGCTCAACTCTGAAGCTCAGGGAAACAAACAGGCACTGGGCAGCTGCACTACTGAACTGCAATAAGCCCAACCAGAAAGGCCAATATCTACGTACAATCAACTAAGAATTATAGCTTCAATCAGATAACATGCCTTTTCTGGCGGGTCTACCAAATAAACTTACAAGCATGCTTCAGCAGATTTCAGATTCACCTACTTATTACATAAGACACAACTTACATGAGTAGTAAATGTTCTCCAATTTGTTTGCTACCAAGCAACCAGATGAAACTATATAAACACACACTAATATCCAGGACACCAGTACAAAATAGTATCTTATGTCCAACTGCCAGAGAATCAAAGCAGATGTTGTGTAAGCGACTCTAATAATCAAATTCACTCTGAGGGGAACTTATCCAAGTAACGTAGTGTAAAAACATAGTACATTGAAACCTTCAAAGTAAACTTACTTTCCCTGTAGACTCTGTTAATTTCACTAAGCTCCTGATTTGTTCGTGAGCAGATGATTTCAATGAGTGTGTCTTCATCAGTTCCCAGACCCTGCAACACATATATGATTCAGTTAGGTGCTAGAAATGAACAGGCATGCTTGAATGGTTTAAAAATATTTTACAGACATCTTCTTTCTCCCACTCTAACAGTTTCACAACTATTCAGGGATATTTTTTGCTAGCTGTGCCTGAGAAACCCCAGACGGAACATTTTTAGTTGCCAAATACTTCTCCAATAGCTTTGAGATCCTGTAGATATTATCTCTGGGCAATGTGCATTTGCTGTGAGCGTCTGTAACACTCAGTGGCCTCCCCACCAGCATAATTGGATGAGATGAACTTATCCTGGCCCATGTGTGACTGTTTTATGTCCATTGAGAGCACAAATGGCACTTAGCATGCAAATGGGCAGCAATCGCCTGGTTCTTCCCTGCTTTTCTTCCCCACCTCCCTCCACACAACTCCTCCACTATAAATGCAAAGCCAAGGATAGCCCCTCTTTAACTGTCCATATTTTCCATGTACTTCACACTGCACAAATACAGATGAAACAGTATTACTATTAGCTATATTAATATTAAGAAATAAAAATGTATTTAGTATGATAAACTAAATATTAAGATTTTATATTTTTTTGACCAAGCTGAATGAATTGAGGTCTCATAATATTTCAAAGCCACTTTTGTGATCAAGGTCAATGAAGAATCAGTACTTTAAACTAAGCTGCATCACTACTGTTTAAAAAGTAATATAGGTATTAGCACTATGACAAAATTACAAACTACATCAAAATGTATCAGCTACCAATTAAACCTTATAGTAACTCAGATACCCCAAAATAATATATCTTGATCAATATGCTCTAAACCTTGTTCAATCATTTTATATAGATAAACAGCCAAATTAAAAAAAAAATAAAATTGCTAACAACACTGCAATATTCTTGCTCCTGGAGAAAGACAGGAAACTCTGAAGGACAGGCTCAGAACAGAAGACGAACTTGGATGAGCTGAAAATGCTTCTTTCTCCAGTGACCACTAAGGATGTCTCGGTTACTAGTTGGTAAAGCCATCTGGCAGCCAGATGCCTCAATATTTTGAAAATAAACTTTAAAAAAAAAAATAGACTCCACTGGTGATTTTTTCCATTCTGTTTTGTTTCTTACCTACCAATGAACCATGTTCGTGCTAATCTCATTGCCCTCATCTTCCAGCATCGCCAGCAGACAGAGAAAAACACTGTTATGCCTCCTGTTAGGATGCTGTTTGTTAAGCCCATCTGTAACACAATGTCATTTTGTATGTGGCAAAAATGGGCATGGTTTCCACAGGACTCCAACAGGAGTCTGCTGGGTAACATCTTGGGAAAAGTTCTCATGCTGCAGTCTCACATGTTGAAAATGGAGGTAATTATGTGGAAAACTACCCTCTTGGAAAAAGTGTCTCTACTGAAGGAAAAAACAGAGAGAGGACTAAACCCAAACAATTTTATAAAAATGGCTCACAGCTAAGATAATTAGAAAAGCTTTCCACAGAGTGGTTCTATTAGGTATCTGGGGAAAAATGAAAGCTAATAAAATTTAAGATTTTTTAAATATTACATAAGAATGTGTACCAGAAAAATAATTAACTCCTCAATGATAAGTTTGCTTTACCCAACTTTGATTCCCATGTCATAGCTTATTATGCTCTATGTACCAAGTCAGATTTAAGCTCAGGCAAATTCAGAACATTAGACTAGGTACTTGGGAGCTGGGAATAGCTGACCTATGGAGAGAATAGAATATTCCACATTTGTGGCTACTCTGAGGTAATGGCTTGGTCTTTGGGCTGTAAATACAGCATAAACGCTATATAAGTATATGGTCATCCTAAATATGACATATCAGATGTAAGACATCAAAAAAACCAAAACCAACAAAACCACCAAACGAATCTGATTCACAGTAAATTATGGATAGCCTCTACTTAAACCAGAAGAGGGCAGCATCTAATTACTCAAAGAAGGGATTTGGCCCATAATTAAAGAGTTACCATCTCCATACTGGGTTGGTTTTTTGGGGTTGGGGGTTTGAGTTGTTTTTTTTTTTTGGGGGGGGGGGGTGGTGGTGGAGCAGCTAACAGCTGCTCTCTTAATGTTTTTTTGTACTATTAACCTATATATTGTTTTTAAGAGCAGTCAGCAAAGCAGCAACCAGCCAGAGCAGCCTATCAGTTATTCCTGACCTGATGAAAATGATTTTTTTCCTTAAAGAGAGGATTTAATTAACAGTTTAAAAATCACATGGTTCCAGAATTTCTCTCATTTTGGATGCCTTGCAGCTGGACACTTAAACTGTAGTACTTAAAAAAAAAAATCATCAGTGGACATGTTTGAAAACTGTGGCCTTGGATATCAAGTCCATACTCATTCTTCAGACAGCGACATCAGACTAACATACTTAAATTTCAAAGCTCATTTACCTTCATGGCAGCTTTCAGTTCAGAGGCATCATACTGTGCTGGTGTCTTCAGCAAGCCCAAGATCACTGCCTCCAAATGACCTGACAGAGCAGACTTGAGTGCTGCAGAAAGTTCCTGTAAAAAAGGAGGGATGATGGAAGAAAAAAATTAAAGCTCACTTCTGATCTCCAGAGAATTTAGCCTGTAGTGCTTTAAGTCTCCAAGCCTGCAACAGTGTTTCTTACACAATTGACAAGGAAACAGAACATAAAGAGCTTTTCTTTTGTGAAAGCCTAAGAAAGAAATTAGGGCAAAGGAATTTTTTCTCATCCTTTGAAAATAAGAAGAAATCCACTGGTGGCTGACAAAGTGCTGGGAAGCATGGTGCAGACACATCTGAACAGCTCCGCTCCAGTCTTGAAGCACTGACACTTTGTTGGGGCTAATAAGCACAGATGGATCTGAGTTTGACTCCCTGCAGTCAGTGCTTCTCCATCATACTCCCCTACTTTTCCCAGTAGCCCTGTATCATTTGTGTTTTTCCTGTTATCCCAGCCCTTTACTAGCTGAGACATCGGAAAATTGACTGCACAGTTATTCCACTGTACAGGCCCAGTTCCCAAACAGCGAGCTAAGGAGAAAAAATCGTCCCTGAGCACAGAAATATTATCCCTGTCTTCAAGGAAACTATCAGAAGAGTGTAACAAAAGTCTCTATTGTTAATTGTCAGACAATCCTAGAGAAAGAAACAGTCAGATATGTTCACTTCACAGGATGCATGCAAATCTGTAGCAAATAAAGTCAGAGGTGTGTCCTCTTTTATGGGTTTCAGATGCAACTTGAATAATGCTAATTATCAGCTTCATTGTAGTATAGTTACAAAGTTGAAATCCCTGGGATCAAGTCTGAGGTTCACACAGATCAATGTATTCCCTAAGCTGAAGTTAAGTCTGTAGCATTCCTAAGAGAATTGCTGCATTTCAATTGCTGGTTTCTACACTAACAATTTGTAGGCAGAGGAAACTTGAGGGGCAGGGGAAAAGGGGGTAGAGAAAGTGACCTCAGCAAAATTGCAGAGAAGTTTGTACCAGAGAGAAAAAGAGCCAAGGCACTCGGTTCATTTCCAGAGTCACCCATTTAATGCAAGGCACTAGTATATGCTAATACTGTATGCACTCACTGCATGGATTGACCAAGACAGTGAATGGGGGTTTTGGGCATCTAGCTGCTTTAGTCTAAGAAACATTTTAGTACAATAATTCAATTTTGGATACAGTGTTCCATCATTTATTTGTGTGAAAACAGGTTCTTCAGACATCAGCTGAAACAGGAAAGATACTCTATATCTCTATAATAAGTTTTAAGACAATCCCATGAATTCCAGTTAGTTGAGTGAAGTTTTTGCAATCTTTGCACTTTGGTGTGAAGGCTGAAGAAAATACAAATCACTACAGCAGGATTTACCAAAATAACTGCAACAAAACACCTCAAACTGAACCAAGCACTTGCCCTCCTATTAGCAGGCTTCTGGAGAAATAAGGTCTTCTCCCCCTGCCAGGAAAGCAGAGTCTCCACTCCGCCATTCTTTGCCACGGCTAGGAGTGCTCTAAGAGAGAAGTGGGAAGCAGATAACTGACAGGTATCATTAATTTCTAAATAGCAAAGAGAAAAGGTTTTACTAAGTATTCCAAATGAGCATCTGGATATTAGCAGTTCATTTCAAAATTAAAGATTATTGGCAGCAGTTAGGACTGACCAGACACATACGAAGACACACATGCAGAACCCCCAGTATTCACTGGTAGCTCCATTAATGCTGGTGATGGGGAAAGATTGCATAGATCAAACACCGTTCCTCAAGATTACCAAAAGTAACTAGGCACAGCTCAAGTTAAAGAAATGAAAATAGAGGTACATCTGTGACTTTTTAAAATTATAATGATCTATTGAGAAATCCTGCAACACGCAAAACAAGCAGCCTAGGACAACACAACACATTGCCAAAGAAGTCTGCACAACCCATTGCCAAAGAAAATCATGAGGTACTGTCCCTAGAAGATATACCTACATGTCTTTTCATATCCCACTTCCTCCTCTCTTGCCATTCACTTGTTTATTTCACTGAGTGGTTTCTACTGCAAATTTCCATTGTTTCTACAGACTGCTTTGTTCTTTGGCACTTGTTAAACTTTGTAAGTTCAGTTTGCTCTTGGGTCACAGCAAGGAAAAAAGGTGACAGAGAAACAGATGAAAAAAGTTGCAGATTTTCTTGACTGTGCATTTTTGTGGTCATGCAAATCATTTAACAAAAAGCTTTAAGTGATACATTTCACTACTAGGGTCCACTTATGTGCACGATTCTCCCAGTGCCCACAGGGCGTGACTGCCAGGGTGCAGACGTGTGCACACAGACATGCATCCAACTTGTGCGTGCTTCTGCATATGCCTCTATCAGCCATGCATAAAAGGTGGTGAATTTCCAAAATTTAACTCTAGATTTACGTTTGGTTTCAGATGAGCATTCTGGGCTGCTATTGGAGGACTACCATTTGGGGTCTGGCAAACCTGAAAGAGATACATTCATCATAATCCTAACTCTATATGAGTTTCCTCTTTTTCTGTGGGCAGAAAAATTCAATTATCATTAAGATTCTCAAAACTTCAAAAGTCAAGAGAACAGCTCTTGCCTTCCAGATAGCAAGACTTCTGCAAGAAGAAGATGCAGAATTCTGCACGTTTTACAGATTTCTCTCCATCAATAGATCAGTACCTAAGGTATTTCTGACAGGATAATATCTAGTGATAGTTCAACTCATTCTATCACTTTGTTCCACATCTGCAACGTTTGTAGCACAACTGACTGCAGTCTTTTCTCATGTAAGCTAGCTCTGTGAACAGAAACAGAATACTTTCCTTATCCTGAGTTGTCTTAACCAAAAAATCAATCCCCTAAAGCATCTGCCTTTCATCTTTTCCTTCAAACTGAGGCTTTTCACTATTCCTTAGCATATTTCACCAGGGAATCCTGTGGCTGGCTGATATGTTTGATATCATGATTTCTGGAGGTGCAGGAAACCACTGTCTCCCACAAATTTCAGTCCCAGTTGTGCATACTCAACAAATTTGGAAGTCCCACCAGTCCTAAACTGTGACAGCATGGACAAAGTAGACACATCTTTAATTTCAGTGAAAAGATAAACCAAATAATATTTCTCTCCAGTTTGCACCCAGTTAACTGTGAAACACGCAAGAAAATCTTGCAGATTTTTGCACAACAGAAATCTAACTGTCCACAAGAAAAATACTCAATACTTGGTATTTCTTCATATTTTGCTACCTTTTTGGTTCTCCTCTGATAGGCAAAAGCAATATCCTGCCTCTGTTCATTGCTCCGGTTTGTCAGGATGTTGATGATGGTGACCTCATCCACACCTACAAAGACATAAGACAAAGAGTTAAAGAAGCTTTCTTGTTACTGTTCTCTTTGTATTAACATGTTCTCTGATACTCAAAACATAGCATAGGTGCTGTCTGGAGCAGAGCTCAACAGCTCTCCTTAGTTAGTACATGTCACGTCCTGGCCTTGGAGAAGGGGTAACCAATTACAGCCCAAATTTTTGATGCGATGCAGATCTTCATGTACCCAGGCATGTATACACCTCAACAAAGTCTAGTGTGCGACCAACTTTGCTACTTCTGCTTTCTGCTTCACTTGTGCGTCTGCATACTTGTGTTCAGTCACTCAGTATTCTGCAAAAAGTTGCTCAAGAGCACAGGCTTTAAAACTGACATGAACTTGTACTTACTAAAGCCTGCCCTGTCGTTTTGGTAAAGTGTTTTCAATTAAGGCTTCTTAATAGAGCAGCTATTTTCTATTTAACCCGTAGTCACGTAACTATCACTCCAAACATAAAAACGGGAAAATAAAACAGTATATTTCATTCTCCCAGCGGCTCAGAAGACAGAAGGGGTTTTTGACACTGGAAGAACTATGTATGTGCTTTTTTTTTTTTTTTTTAAATCATCACTCGAAGATCCATGATGAGTTTTAACTAGCACGCCTAGAGGACTTGGATGGTCAAACTCCCAACCTATCTTTTAAGTGAGTGAACTACATATCAGTAAATGTTGTGTTTTAAGTGAAGTTTTCCAAATCCATTCACTTAAATGCAACTGCAGGCTGAATGCAAGGAGATCATTAAGATTTATTATAAGTTAAAAGCCAAAGCATGCATCTAGGGTTAGATACTCTGGCTGTCGTTAGAACCCAATGCACACCACAGCTTTAGATCCTGTAGGGGTCATCAGTGCAGGTCAATGCATACAGAGAAAAAGCTTTTTTGTTGTACAGGAAGCAGGATTTCCAGATGCTGCTTCCTAAATACAGCTACTTGCTACTCTATGTTCCTTCCAATGCAGGCAGCATCTTGGGACTTTTCCACTTGCTCCTGCCTACTGCTATTAACTTGCACTTCAGATTCCCTCTTGTTTTCGTCACTTCACTCGCTGCTTTCAAACTAGATTCTCCTGAACTTGCATTCTTTGGACTGGCATTGTTCTTCCTCTGATCACAATTCTTATCTACAGCTTGATCTTGGCAACTCAGAAGATATCCCAAAGCCTGGTTGGACTGGAGGGTCCTGAGCTTCTTGAGATGAACCTGGAGCATCTGACTTATCTCTGTATCGTGTGATAGGGCTCTAACCTAATGGACGTACAATTACCATGCCCTGCAAACATCCATGTCTCTCAAAGCGCTCTCTGCAAGGACAGCTACCCTTTTGTCCTGGTTTCAGCTGGGATAGAGTTAATTTTCTTCTTAGTAGCTGGTAGAGCGCTGTGTTTTGGATTTAGTGAGAATAGCGTTGATAACACACCGGTGTTTTAGTTATTGCTAAGTAGGGCTTATACCAGTCAAGGACTTTTCAGCTTCCCATTCTCTGCCCAGCGCACAAGAAGCCGGGCGGGAGCACACCCAGGACAGCTGACCCAGACTGACCAAAGGGCTATTCCATACCCTATGACATCATGCTCAGCATATAAAGCTGGGGGAAGAAGAAGGAAGGGGGGGACGTTCAGAGTGATGGCGTTTGTCTTCCCAAGTAACCGTTACACGTGACGGAGCCCTGCTTTCCTGGAGATGGCTGCACACCTGTCTGCTGATGGGAAGTAGTGAATGAATTCCTTGCTTTGCTTTGCTTGTGCACGCGGCTTTTGCTTTACCTATTAAACCGTCTTTATCTCAACCCATCAGTTTTCTCCCTTTCACCCTTCCGATTCTCTCCCCCATCCCACCAGGGGGGAGTGAGTGAGCGGCTGTGTGGTGCATAGTTGCTGGCTGGGGTTAAACCACACCACCTTTGTTTACTCACATCAACAGAAAAAAAAGCCAAACAAACTGTATTTATATTCCCTTAACTAAGCATTAAAGTTATATTAAAATACTTTCTCTTACTATGATACCTTATAGAAACCGCCCTTGCAAGAAGCCAGTCTCCATTACTCAAAGGAAAATGTTTAGAAATGCAAGCCCCCCTGCCACAAGGTAAAACAAAAGAATTGTTAGCAACAGATACAGAGCAGCTGGGGAGGGGGGGCAAAGAGTTGGAGTAACAAATAAGAAACAGTGTGGCACACTTTAACAATTAATGTATCTGAACAGAATTTAAAAGGTCAGCCCGGGTGTACTTAATCAAATGGTAGGTGGTTGAAATTTCCAAAGGCCTGGGTGAGGATACAGTAGCTTGCGCAAGTAAAATCTCAATTTGAATTTAATTTTCTTACCCTGTTTAAAATAGCAAACCCAACTACATTTCTGTAGGACAATTATAATCTTTTTCTTAGAGTGCTTTATAAAAAGATACAAGTAAAAGAATTTGAGTCCCCTTCCCCAATTCTCCAATGCACATTTGTGTCTATATCACCGAATTCAGCCCCTAGGTAAAATGTCCTTTTGTATTTCAAGTACATTATTGGTTAACCAAAGCTGTCTGGACATGCCATTCAAGTGCAGGTGGAGAATAACAGCACAGCTGGAAGTAATGTCCAGATAATAGTCTTCCAAACAGAAGAGTTAGCATAGCTTATAAATGGATGGACAGAGGAGACAGCTGGAACAGCTCTCATTGTTATGCTCAAATATGAAGCTAACCTATAGCTATGCTGTGTCACCATTTGTTTTGGACTATTTCTAGACTGACCAGATGAAGCTTAGAAGAGGCAAAACTATTTCTAAATATTGCACATCTAATACAGTGCCTACACATTATCTTTCTGTTGCAAAAGAATAACTAGCTATTTTTTCTGGTGAGTTGCATGCCAGGTTTTGAAGCAAGTAGGTGGCTCTAATCTAGAGGTCAGAACAAGCCCAGAGTGTCAACTCAGGTCTCTCCATTTACTACAAGTGTTATGAATAGCTTCCTTCACATTTGCACACACATTGGGGTAAATGATGATTTTTTTGATAAAAGCAGAAAGTAAGGACTGGATCAGCAGCTACTAGCGGGACTCAGATCCCTGCCAGAATCCATCTACGTTTATTTTCCTTATTACTCAAAGCAACCTCACAGCAACTTGAAACAAAGGACTTCAACAGATATTATAAAATTAATCATATAAAGTACGAATGTGGCAAAAGACTTTTAGCCCCTAGCTACAGAATCTAAAATGAGTCAAATCCAAAACTCCTTTCTCCCTCTTCACCACATTTTTCATGACGAAGTACTGTACTTGATAGCCTCATGTCCTTAGCTCATGCTGAGGCAGACCTACATCAGTGCTCTTATTCACACAAGCTTGGCCTGCAAATGTCAAAAGGCCCTGGAAAGCATCCTATGTCTTAGTTACAAATTTTGGTTTGAAAACACGCTGACTGCACATTTCAGCCATAATCTACTCCTGCACATTTTAAAGTGTTCCCATTTTATAAAAGAAAACAAATTCTCCCAGTCCAGAAACGGCCACACACAGACAGACACACAGACATTGGGCCTTTCAGCTGTTGCAGGGCCACAGCATAAGCCAATGTCTTAAGCTTTCTAATACATTCTAAATTTGAACCATTCTTGGCATTCAAAAATGGCAAATGACATTTTCAAGTTTTATCACAATTGTGATAAATTAGAAGCCCACAAATGACTGCATCCGAGTTCCTTATTCGTATGCGTTGTGGATAGAAATATGAAGTTAACTCATTGCTCTGGCATTTAACGGAAAATAAGTGCTTGTACTTCACACTTGGGAATCGCGCTGCATGGACAGGATGCTGACTCATATCTGCTGAGGTGGGGTGGAGCAGGAGAGCAGCTCAAACGCTTTTCTTTGCTGTTCACTAAAAGCTCTGGAAGTTTCAGGGTAACGAAACAAAAGTTTATTTCCAAATTTATTCTGGCTGAGCAGATTTTATCAGTGCATTTCTATCAATGGGCAACTGAAAATTAGACATTGTGGTTCACAATTTTTGTTTTAATAAGAAAAATCCTTGCAGGTGGAAATGTATTTGATGGGGGGGGGGGAGGAGTAGATCTTACACACCCCCACCCCACCCCTGATTAATAACTTTTCTTCTAAAAGAGGCAATCTGTTGCACTGGTAAGATTGCAGTGCTATGGCTCAATCAGCAAAAAAAGAGGAAATTAATATAACCAAAATGATCAGTTAGAGTTTTTAAGTTTTTGGCCTAAAAGACACTGTACTTGAATTTCCATGGGCCAAAACAACCACACCAGCATTGTTCTGAACAAAATGGATGATATGGGCAGTCGCTTAACTTTCTAGGATGAGGTGAGAACAGAGCTAGCATACTTTCATTTTGCAAGAGCTGGTATACATTCATTCAGATCATTTACTGAAAGTCTGTTGTCTTAAATTTCATTTTCAAAGACAGCATGGACAGAATACCAGAAGCTATTTCTGTCCTAACAGCATCTGGGTACTACAGAGATCATCAGTCTACATGAATGAATGAAATGGGATTGCAGCTGGCCTGAAATTATTAGTGGGAGATGTACGTGATTAGCCCTTGTGAGACCTCAACACCATTTGTGTATCTGGTACCAACACAGTCCTAGGACTATTTGACTGAGCTCATGATCTGCAGCATCTTATTTTCCTTGGATAAAACCCTGATCCCACTGGAGTGAAAGGGAAAAATTTAGATAAAATAAGACCATAATTTCAGCTCTGCTATTTTGTGTAGCAAGATTTCACCAAAGCCAAACCATGTTGCAATGAGATATTTCTTTACCGATACTATTAATATTCTGAATATGTGACTGATGCAGTTTGGTGGATTTCAGGCACTATCGTCCCCCACCGGCATGCCAGCAGATTTCCTCTAAACATTTACTTCATAACATTAAAAACTCTGTTAAAAGGTATGGGCATGTTGGATATACTATATGAACAGTGAATTCAATCTCACAGAAGACCCCTGTTATGGTTTATACCTCATCATTTTACCAGTTTCTGCGCATGATGACTTTATTATAGATGTATGCTCTAAGCACTTTCCTACAACAAATCGGTGTTTGAATTCTGCCAGCCATGGAATAAAAAAAGCGTACCATGAGACCTCAATAAAAGGTTGTGGTTTAGGTTGCAAGTAATTAACTATTCATAACCTAGTCTGACAATAAAATTATTTAACACAGTATTCGAGACACAAAGCCACAATGCTAAGGAATAACTCCAAAACAGAAAATAGACACTTCAGCAGTCTTCTTTCCTACAACGAATTAAAAGGAAACTTAACGTATGCTCTGTTAGTACTCTGCTAGTTAGTTACTTTCCTCTATTTAGGCTCATATACTTGAGCTAATGTATGCACAGGGCACAATGGAGCGTTATACAGAAATTAAACAGTCTCTTGTCCTATACAGCAAAAAGCCAACATTTACAAAGGACATGCTAAGGCACTAGATGAACTCGCTACAGAAAAACTAAATAGCATAAAAATGAAACTGGCATAGCAATGACATTTATTACAAAAGGAACAAGCCAGAACTGTAACAAGTTATTTGCATTACGCAAACTCTAGGTTGAACTATTGCTAGCTACAAACTGGTTTTATATCATCTAGAGCCATTTTTGCACATCTCCCTTTCTAGGCTGTTGGATATAGATAAAACCCCTGCATTTAATTCAACTCCACGCAAAGCCCAGCCAAGGGCTGGGCAACGTATTTGTGCAGTATAGTTTTTGCAGATAGATGTAAGCCTCAATAAACATATCACAGTATTTCCCACAGATCCCACAATAGATAAATAGCTGGCTAACCTCTGAGGAATTAATCTGAAGAGTGTGAATGAATGCTGGAACATTTAAATACTATACAGAGCAGAACAGTCAGACACTCTACCCCAGATCTTTGCCCTAAAAGAAGTATACGGCTGTTGTTCAGCCAATTTTACAATAAGTTTTACCCATTTTACACACAATCACCAAAATGGAGATTCAAGACTCTGAGTCAGGGAGCTTGCATTACTGGGAAACAGCTGGATAATTAATTGGATGGTAACTCTTCAAAACTGGCCCACCCTGACCGCAAATACCGTACTTGCATATTGTTTATATAAAAACGCAGAAGGTATCCCCAAATGATTTTTCCCAGAGATAAGACTCCACGGGATATAATTTCCATAGTACTGCTATAAAGGATACAATTTGAAAGACTACTTTGATGATTGTGAAATACAGGCCCATTATAGCATGTTAAGACCTAGATTTTCAAAACAAAGAAGAGGCATGTGTTTCAGGTACCACAAGTCCTTTATCCTGCATAGACTAGCCAAAACGCTTGGTTCTTGTATCCATGGGTTTTTTTGAAACTGACCACCTCAACCACAAAAAGAGCTTGCTTATGTATTTATAACCTGTTATATCTCTCTCGCTGTCTTAAAACAAGATGAACAGGTTATATCACTCTTCACAATCCTATGATGACTTACATTGCTTATTTCTACCTTCCACATACAATGCAAACTAATTGCTAGAGAATCGGTGATACTTCCTAGGCAAAAGGTAGCTGCTGCAGGTATGTAGTTTGTTCATTATGAGTGTTACATTTTAGCTCAAAAACTATGAAGATATTTCCCAGAAACATTTTAAAATGTTTTCTTGCAGAAGAATTTCCCTGTGTAGCTGTTTACATCACTGTTTGTAGAAAATCAATTCTTGTCTGGATGATTCAGAATTTTCATTTGGAAAAAAGCCCACATATATTTTAGAGAGTTCACATTTTAGCAAATTTGCTGAATTAGCAGATAAAAATATCCTGTAACCAAGCACCAAAGTGCAAGGAAACAGTACCTGGAAGAAGGGTTCTAACACTCTTGTTCTTCATTTCCCCCAGGAATACTTCCTTTGAGAGAGTCTTTATGGTGGAAGATTAAAACCTTTAAAGCCACCTTCCCCAAAAAGCTCCTGGATAACAAGCTAATAAGCAGAGAGAACCTCAATCCTACAAACATGCAGGTCCATGAATAAGTTTCCCTATTATTTGTTCAAAGGGTTGGGAATCGTCTCTCTAATGAAATGTTTCCATGTATCTTAAAACCAAACTCAAACTGTTTATCTTTGCTGGAAGAAAGTGAAAAAACGACATGAGCTTGACTTTCCTGACTGGAAAAGCTTTTGGACTATCTAGTATATTGCAATTCCCTTTCGCATTAATTAACAGCTTGAGTGTTAAAATGTGTAAATTTGAACCTATCCTGAAAGTCTGACGATATGTTTGACATGTTTAGATTTGCCCTATAATCAGAGCTGTTAAAAATTATTAAGGCTAGACAAAACTCTACATACACACAAAGCATCTTCTGCCAAACACGATGACACTTACTCCTCTCTTGCAAGGATTTTAAAAATAAGAACAAACCATAAAATGATTCAAAATCAGAAATGAATCTACTTTAACTGGAGAAATCCCTTGTCTGCTCATTAAATTAAGAAATCTTGAAAGGAAGCTTCATGCTTGTTAGGGAGGGGCAATACTTTACATGTTATAGCAAGTCAAACGTGTGCTTTGTTGGCACTGATGGAAGACTCTGCACTTCTTTCTGATGAGAAACTGTTTGGCTTTTAAATCTCTCCCTCTCCTGACATGTAGACAAAAGACTTGGCAGTTCCAGCTACACCCAGCTGTTGCTCCCCTGGCCTGGAGAAGTCTGGAAAGTGTGGCACACCCTTTCTTTGTTACAGAGCAGGACAAGGACAGAGGATCACTGCCCTGGGAGTATCACCAAGGTATTACTTCAGAGTTGTAGTTCACACTCCCTATACTCCTGATTGTTTCAGTACACCAGGCTTTTCCATGCAGCTGCATCTCTCCCCTGCTCCATCATGGTCTCCTACCAGTCAGTGGAAGTGGTGGATCCTGGCACTGCTATAAGGAGATGGAAGCCTACCTGAAAGCCTGGCTCAGAGCAGCAGAGGACTCTCACATTGCCCTGTGCCTGAAATACTGCAACATCATTTCAGAAACCAGATTTTGTTGTTTCTAGGACTTTCTTTGACCCCAAGTTATATACAAGATACATGAGCATTTAGTTCAAAACCCAGGAGAAAAATGTTTAAACCATCCCTATTCAGCTGCCTGGAGAGCTGAAAGGAAGAAGAAATGTCCAATCCAACAATCCAGTAGAAATCCATGATTCAGAGCTTGGTCCCAAATCACTGCCACAGAAGTTGACACTTCATTCGTAGTGGCAGAAAAGTAGAATTTGAAGTACTGGTAAGTCAAGAGAAAAAATGAACATTTTCAGTGATAACCTCAACAGCTCTTGGCTACAAACTTCAAAAGCATATTCAAAGCATGCATTTACAGAGTTCAAAATCTAACTTGGTCCAGATTTCATCAGTGAGGTCTGAGAAAGCCAACACCTCCTAAAATAGGTATCCTAGAGTAAGGATATTACAACGTCGGTCTTGAGACACAGTACCTCTTTTTTTTTTTTTTTTTTTTCCCCCCCTTTCTCACCAGCATTCTATCTTCCAAGTAGAATCAAAGCCACAGCCCATGTTCCTCACCTTTGGTCTTGATGGCTGTTTCCAGGGTTGCAGCATCCCGGTCAGCATCAAAATTTGAATAGGCCTTAACCGTGGCGTACGCACTTGGTGGGAGAGAATGCTAGAAGAAAAATAAGAAAAACAACCTCAAAGTTAAATCATGTAATCCTGTCCTTGCTGCAGTTAATAAAACATGTACCTCTTGGTTAACTGGTATTCAGCCAAATTTTTAAATACAAGAACTACCATCAGGTATCTGTGAAAATGGAATTCTGCTAAAAGCCACCAAACTCTGTTCTCCTGATGTGTATTGGCCAGAAATCCACTCACGGCCATGCTTATTATAACAAAGAATATATACAGATAGATATTATATATTATTGCAGCAAAAACCTAACACATTCCAAGTTTACTCACTAAACCTCAATCTTCTAAAACCTGGAGTTTTCTGGCTAGATCTGAAGGAAATTGACTACAGAAAGCTAATACAAAGAAAGTTTAAGTATCTGACGTGAAAGTCTGAAGTATTTTAGATTTGAAGCCAAGAGATAGAAGATTAACAATGAGTAAGTCAGAAAAAGGTTTGCGCCCTATCTCATAGACTTGAAAGGTAACACCAAAAAAAATCTTTTTAAGCTTATCACTCTAGAAAGCAGCAGTTACTCACAATCTCCTTTTGAAACTCTATGCCTGCAGATACTCGGTTTAAGCAGCACAAGGCTAACAAAACCAAATGACGTTTCAAATTACCTCTGCTAAGAATAAGAGGACTTGCAGGTAAGTTCACTTAGTAAACAGCTGCAACATTTTAGAAGCTACCAGATTTTATCAGCTGTTTATTATTGTCCTCTCCCGAGGATTACAGCTTCAAACAGGAAGTCACCAGAACAGAGATCCAACTCTTCTCAGCCGCTTCAGCGTAAGCTAACGGTTTAGCTTGTATCACCCCCCATGGACAGGTTAAACTAAACCACGGATTTTCATATAAATAGCTGAGAAATATTCACAAATCCCACTCTGCTGAGTTCAATTTAGAGACCTAAACCTCTGACAGAAAGGTGTAGTGACTAACGCCTGAAATTGCCATAGCTGTTTCCTAAGTGAATGAATGACTAAGCTTTCTTGGTAAAGATTCCCAGAAACTTTTGTTTCAGTCCGTAACTCCAACAGAAAGCCAGGTTCATAAACAGGACTAAGCTATCTTAATATCCCTGGAGGATCTTTTTACATGCAAATTGTTAAAAGGAGAAGAAATTTTAACTAAAAAATTCCATGGTTTTTGACTACATTTTTCTCTATCCTGTAGAGGTCACACTGGCCTGAACAGATTCCTCTGGCAGCAACCACTGTGCCTTCTTGAGACAGTCTGTGTTATGCTGTGGAGATGGGAAGTCAAAAAAGCACCAGTAAGCTCAACCATTCTTTCTTTTGTCTCTTACCATCAGCTCAACCTAGCAAAGTGGCCCCAGTTTGGCCCACAGCCACACCACAAAACACAGCCTTTCCTGTTAGCAGATCAAATTGCTAACAAGAACAGTAAATGGACATGTGCAATGCAGCCTCAGAGAAATTTGTGTGCCTGAAAGACTCCTAAACCAAAGCCCATTAGTATACACAATCATGTGGCACTTCTATTTAATTAACCAGCACTGCTGGATAATCTGAAGAAAGTCACCTGGTGAGCTTAGCAGAGTTGGGTACCTCTCCTTCCACCCAGCTCTAAGTATTTTCTGAGTCATTTGGACAGAGTATTTTACTGTAAGGTGATATCATACACTGAGAAAATACATAGCATATTTGCAATTTGGGAGCCATCTTTTCCTCTGTCCTTCCACCCAATGCATGTAACAAGCTGGATTCAGATCCCCTGACACCGGTCAAAAGACCCAGGAAGCGCCATGTATGTATGTATGTATGTATGTATGTATGTATACCCAGGAAAGACAGAAACCTTCTGCTGACTACTCTACCAGTAAATGGACCATTTTCAAATTCAGCATCCACAACGATTATGCTTTACTCTCTCAGGTGACTGTCTTGAGTACTTCAGTGGAGTAGACACAAGTCTTCTTAGGGTGATTATCCTGCCTATGAAAAACAGCTATTTAAATTCCAGGCTGTATGGTCTCAAATTACTCTGGTACATTACTGTACCACAGTACTGGTACTGTATGTTTTCAGACAAGAGTTTTTCCAACTGATTTTCCATTTAGTTCAATACAAAATTTTCCAGGATATGGCAGTAAAAGTCCAGCTAGTGTGTAACTACACAAGCAGTCTGGGCCAAACTAAAGCAGAGAAAGATTTTATTTTTTTTCTGCCCACATATCTAGTGTGCTTCAGAGGTCCTCCAACCGCGTTTACTTCCTCCGAGCTTGATGAATTCAATCCTACTGGGAAGAGCAGAACATGAGGGAGAAGCATGTATCACTAACAGGAAAGCTGAAGAGGCTTAATTTCTTCTGAAAAAAAAACAGGACCCTTTCAAGATATCTACATCTCAGTATTCCCTGTCCTCAAAAAAATCATCAGTCACATTTGAAAACTGAGTAACTTGACATCACCCAGCAAGTAACCTATACAGTCTGACTAAAATATAGGCTTCCAATTCTCAGTGCAAAGATGGAGCACATGATGAAGCATAACAGCAGGATCTTTCTTACAGAATCTTTCTATACTCTCTTGTGGATAGATGCAGAAACGGCAAGCATAGGTTAACTTCAGCTCAACTCCCTCTTTTCCTTAAAGGAAGAAGATAATACCAGGCTGAAGCAAGCAGGCCAGTTTCTTTGTCTTGAAACAAATCAATCGCTACACTACCGATGTAGAATGCACAAATTCCTTAGGGCACAAGACAGGCCTTGAGTTCAGCTGTGACCATTCTATACTCTCAAGGTTTTTGGGTTTTTTTTTGTTTGTTTGTTTGTTTGTTTGTTTGTTTGTTTTAAGAAAAACGGGTGGTTGAAGTACCGTGTTTAACATCAGTTAACTTGCTGAATCATTGCTTAGGGCAAATCCTTTATGCAAACTAGCTACTCAATAATTCTGGCTTCCAACTTGGGATCTACAGAACAAACTATCTGCCTGATATTTCTTACACTTTATGGCAGAATTTCTGATGAAAATGCTGGCATGGGACAGTATTCAAATTGGACTTTTGCAACTACTTACAAGCATCACGAAAGAAACATTTCTCCCCTTGAGAACAGATTGCTCAAATATTATTCCAAAAGTAATTCTCCGTTGAAACAAACATGGCCAAGAAATCTGAAGAGTTGACTGCTTTTGCAGTACAAAATCAGCTTTATTACTTACCTACAGTACACCAGCCTGTTCTTTGCAACAGCTCTTTCACAAAGATCATATGGTATAATTTATTTTGCGACAAGTAACAAAAATAGGCAAAAAGTTTGCTTGTACCGAGCTCAGATCTGGAGTTACCAGCTATAAAATTTAGAAGTATAGCAAGTTCATAAGCAACATGATGAAATAATGCATGGATAGGATTCACTTCCTCTTCAGTGACCATCACAGAACCACAAATTCATGGCACGACACCCTGACACGACACTGGTAACCCTACCATCTAATGTTGCAATGTAAGAAATCAGAGTGTGGCTTTCCGGTATTTCAATAAAACTATCAAGCAAGTGTGGAGGTGGTGGAAAATACACAATCAAAACCAAGATTCTTTATGCTTTTCAAAACAGAAAATGAAAAAAGAAGTTTGAGAAAATAAGTTTTTTCAAGAGGTAGTTTGGTCTTGGTGACAACCATCACAGGAATAAGATTCCCAATATTTTAATTCCCATTAAGTAATGTTCTCTTTTTTTTTTTTTCAATTAAAAATGAAGAAAAAGAAAAGAAAACTCAGAAGGTATCAGGAAAACCAAACACATTTCCATATTCTCTTATCATCTTTAACTCACTTGTTCCTTTGGAAGAAAGAGGGACCACAGATGCGAACTAGCCATTCAGTTTCTCCTGTGATCTCTTTCATATGCCCCAGCACATGAATACTGGTCACGCTGCTGGCCAGTTAGAAGAACTGTCATTAAATCTAGTCACCTCATTTAACTGTCCTATGGTTTACAGCTGCTTTGTGGCTGAAAACAGATCACTGCTGACTAGGTTTTTAGTCAATGTAAGTTTAAGTAGAAGAGATGTGTTGAATCTCGTAAACTGTACAACTCAGTACAATTATTGGTAGAGACTCCTGTAAAAGAAACAAGATGTGGCAATTAAGCAAAGCAAACTTTTCTTGTTTAGATAATAATACTTACATCTCCTTCAAGGCTGAGCTTGCTTAAAATTTCATGGACAGTAGACATCTTGAAAGAATGCTGGAGGAAGAGAAAAAAAAATAAAACAAGTAGACATAAATATATTTACAATTACTTCAGCGTGTTATATAGTCCTGAAACACTGCAGCACTGAAAGTGACATAGTCCGATGAATCTGCTAACCCCAAGCAAGAAAGCAGATTTAAGAGTGTCCAAGCCACACCACCATTAATAATGCAACAGTGAGAGGTCTTCATTCTACTGTACAATAAAAATTTATCTTTACTCCTTAAAAAAAACATTTCTTCTGCATTTTAAATACTTAAACTTAGGAACTGGAGAATCTCTACCTTAGAAACAGAATCAACTAAGCCTACAACTCAGTACCAGGAAAACTGTGCCCAAACATTATAGCCTGGTCCAGCTCAAAGCCAAAAAGCAGCAACAAATAGTAGCGTTTAAATCAGACGCCAGTTCCTCAAGTACTCATGGAATACATTGAAACTATTTATATTCATGCAGACATTTTATAAAATCGTAATGCTGTTCAATCTTTAATCCTGGACAGAGGCCACAAATGCCTCTAATATCATATGGCTTTGTAGTGGCTCCCCAGTAATAAGAATCACAGGACAAGCTACAAACATCAATTAGTACCGTGATTGTCAGATACTAGGTAACAAGGACTCTCTTAAAATGATAGCTCCAAGAGCAAGAGCCATTGAGGCAAGATAATCGGTATCACTGCTCCACTGCCAGAACCGGAATAACATCTTGCTAACATATATAAAGGAAAATAGGGAAAAACCCAACCCTGAGGTAGATTATACACATTGCAGAAATGAACATTGAGGTGATATGCTTACAGTACAACACCCTGCCTTTTTTCAACTCTGGTTTCTAGTCAGGGAAGTTTGATAGAGCTGTATTCCTCTTTTACTGGAAGGGTCTTTCAACTAAGGAAGCAGTTTTTTCCAAAGGTTATAAGGCAGAGGCGATATTAAGAGGCTTGATGCATTCCCAAAACTCTGCTCTGAAATTCTTCTACTGAAAGGACAGACATTGCCACTCAGGTTACCTTCTAGTCATCCAGGTTGGCACCTGCAGCAAACATTATTTTGCCTGTTGAAATTAAAGTTTTTTTCTCAGAAACCCTACAACCAAGCTGTAGGGAGCATTATCAAACAGGGAAAAGAGTTGGTTTGATGAGAGGTAGGAGAGAAAGGACAGCAACGCGTCAAGACCAGTGACATTCCACTAACTGATAATGGAGCCTGGAACCAAAACTGCACTATCTTCAGCCTCACCGGGCGCCACTCCCTTCACTTCCAGGCCGTCATCGGTTCCCCCAGTCCAGCTCACAGATAGCACGCCCTCCGAGCCAACTCCCAGCTATTGTGCAGCAGTCCTGGGTATGTCCTTTCAGCTGGTTTTCAGATTCTTTTTTTATCCTCCATCAGTCACTCTTCTGATGGTACTGGGGCTTTCTCAGGCAAGCAGAACTAGCCACCTAAGCAAATTTCCCAGGCAAACCAAACTCCTCTCCACTCAATGATCAATCTGAACCCAGGAGTTCAGAGAACCAGCAAGAAGTTTGAAATAGTTTCTTAATACCAGAGATCTGGTTAAAATTCTAGAGCAAGTGTTTATTTTTTGTTTTAGCTCCTGTAAATCTCCCATACATCAAGAGAAAAGCAGAGAAATCCTTACTTCTAGCAGATATAGCAAGTGTTACGAGAATAAAATGCAGAAACACAATTATATGGCTTTTGTAGCGTAACTCCTGTAATCACACCTTTCCTTACTTAGAATACAGAAAGAAAACCTTTCATCTTCTGAAGCAACCTAGGTATAAGTAACAAAAGCAACTTTACCTCAAGGAAAAATTAAGATCCCAGGGGAGGAAAAATAAGACAGAGAATGAAAAACAGTCACGCATCAACTTATTTGAGCATAAATCTTTTTCAGAGCAAAAATCCAACCCAGCCCTTTAAAGACAGGCTGCAGAAGTTGTAATAAGCTGCTACCTGCTATTGGCACTATTGACCATGCTGGTTAGAAAGGGATGATATATTACCGAGTTATGAAATTCTTAATGTTTACTCTAAATAAAATGAAGTACCTAACAATGAGACCTTTGTACTCTGACAGTATTACAACCAATACCAAAGATGAGCAACTGAAGTCCTTTAGTCTTCCTTGTCACAAGGAACTGAAAAACACCAGTGAGAGCTGAAGCAAAGCAATTGCAGTATAATCTTTCACAAAACAATCACTGAACAGCTTTTTGCAAGACTCCTGTTTCTAAATCACTTAAAAAACCACATTGAATCAGGCTTGTTGGAACAAAAAACTTGAACAGAGTCCAGGAACAGAACTAACACACCCTCCCATAGAGCTGGAACTGGGAGGTTCATACCATCAGCACACAACAATGCTATAGCAACCGACCGCCCATCAGCAGCAAGCTGGCAAAAAAAAAAAAAAAGGGAGTTTTTGCAAGAATCTTTGCAGAGAAAGTTCTGTACTCAGAGAACAAATGCATCTCTTCCCACACTCTGCTTTGTAAGGCACAGACTCGCTGTTGAGAACAGACTCACTGTTCTCTGATGGACTGATTTTATCTGATGTAGTTTTGACAGGTTCTGGGTGGGTTTGAACATGTAAATAGAAAATACTTGCACTAACTTGTTCTTCCTTATACTGGAAAAGAATCAACTTTTACCTTTCAGCTGTAAACTAATACTTCAATACCTTAAGGCAAGTTTCTACGACCGGTTTTCCTCCTAAATCCACATTACGTAATCCTGAATCATAATGTTATCCTACTAAAAGAGATAGCATCTGTTTTGACCTCGACCCCCACAGTAATCAGGGGCTTGCAATTCTGTTACTGTATCGGGCCTAGTCTGTATGCAGTACCTTAGCCCCATAACTGTTTGGCGACAGAAGAGCGTTGTGTTTAAAAGCAGCCCCCTATCTCGACTCCCAGGGGCAGCTCACGTACATTGCAGCAGAAAACCCCCATGTGATCCATTGAAAAAAAGCGTCAGGTATGCACAAACAACTACATTGCTCAATAAGCAGAGTTAGCATTTTAAGAAGCACTTATTATACTCTTGTAGACAGAGATTGAGCAAAGGGTGTTCCCAGGCATCTGAGCCAAGGAAACGGCATCCCCGGAATGAGAGAATGGAAACTCTTTCACTTGGAGCACATTCGTGTCAGGTCTCCAAAAACTAGGGCAAGGCCTGCCAACAGAGGAGATGAGGGAAAGTGAGGAAGATCTGCCATATCTGCTGTAAATGAAATAAGGACTCAAAATCATTCATTTATATACAGTGCTAACCACAAGTGCAAACGAGCCAGGCTGTATCTCCTCAAATCACCCGATAAGGTTTAGCAGATCATTTAAAGCCACTACTTGGAGAAAAAAATAGCTTTAAAGAAAAGGATTTCAAAACCCATTAAACCACACTACCACAAATATACTTTAATTGTTCTCTTCCACAGCTACTGTTCCATTCCAGGAAGATACTATGCATATACAAAATTAAGGACTTTTATTTCTTCTAATTCAAGTTGTTCTCACTTCTGAGACTTTATAGGAAAACCTCTTTTTTTTTAATCAAGGCAAACCATTCCATACATTATCTAATAGAAACTATACATGATAGGGCTGCTTATCACAACTAGCTCTACCAACAGAAGGCACACACAGGGATGGATCACTCAAGGCCACAGAGATTCAAAAAGACTCTTTCACTCTTGACCTATATGTCGGGGTCTGCACGTCTCTGTGCAGATACAGCATTTGAATATGAACGTAAGAACAACTAACATTAAACAGAATTAAAGCTGCCGTGCATAAGAACCCAACTCACTTCTGCATGACTACCCTGAAATCATTTCCAGTTAAAACACATGGCAACATTCCTTCGCCCTACCTCCCCTCCTCACTGGAGGAGGAGGAAGTGGTGTCCAAGCTGACTCACAATCTAAAAGGCAGCAGCAAGACCTCAGTAATTCTGCTCATGGCCGGGGCAGGGTGGGAGAGCCGTGCCCAAGCCTGGCTCTGCGGGCCAGGAACCGCACAGGGCTCCCCGGCACGCCGCGGGTGAGAGCGAAGGCAAACCTCGGGTACGCACCGGCTACCCGGAACGCTCCCCGTACAAGGGCTTCTCTCCTGCCCATGCCAGCGGCTGCATCTGCAGCGGCGCGGGCAGCCGCAGCCGCAGCCCGGGGGAGAAGGGCAGGGGCCGCTGCCCCAGGCCGAGCCCGGCGCGGCGGCTCGGGGCTGCGCCGCGCCTGCAGGGGTGACTCCAGCCTCGCTGCAGCTGAGCGAACGCCGCCTTCCGCGGCCGGCGAGGCTGGCCGGCTGGCACAGCCCGCGGCTCGGCGAGGCTCCGGGCTGAAAAGTGAATTTACAGTATCGTCGTTAATCCAGCTGTGCCTTCGTGTACCTTAACCGGGAAGAGAAGAGAGTATTTGGGGAGGTTTGACGAAGTTTGGGACCGGTTCCCCTTTTCTGAGCGCTGCCGCCACACCCAGGGCTGGTGCGGGGCGCCCGGAGCTCTCCGGGGGCAGCCTCGCCCCTAGAGGCCGCCGTTCCAACGTGCAGCCGAGCACGGAAAAGTAGCGGGCGGGTAAAGCCGAAGGCAGAGGAGAAAAGCGCGGGGCGCAGGAGGGCGCCGGCCGCACCCAGCCACCGCCCCGCTCCGCGGCCGCGCAGCGCCCGCTCCGCTCCCGCCCGCCCCGCTCCCGCCGGCAAAGCGGCTACCGCGGCCCGACACCCGCCCGCACCCCGACACCCGCCCGCACCCCGGCCCGGCCCCGCGGGGCTGCTGCCGCCTCCCCCCGCTCCGTCCCGCGCTGGCGGGGCCGGGGCGCCCGGCGAGGGCTCACCTGGCCGGGGCGGGCAGGGCGGCTCTGGCGGCGGCTCTGGCGGCGGCTGGGGCCGGCGGGCGGCCCGGGCGGGGTTTTGTAGGGCCGGGCGGGCCCTCCCCGCCCCGGCGCCCCCCCGGTCCCCGCGGCGCGGCGCGGCGTGGCGCTGACTCACCCGGCCGCGCCCGCCTCCCGCAGCAGGAAGGGGCGAGGGACGGGGTGGGCAAGGGTAGGGCAGAAGCGGCCTCTCCCTCCGCATCCGTGTCCCGCAGGGCCCCGGCCCCGGCAGGCGCCCAGGGGGCTCCTGAGGTTGAGGAGGGGGCGCCGGGCGCAGCCCCAGCCCCGCTCCCCACGGAGCGCCGCGGAAGCGGCTCGGTAGCTGCCCACCTTTCGGATGTGAGTGAAAAGGCCCCCGCGGCGCTGCCCGGTGCCGCTGGGGAAGGCAGCCCCCCTGCCCCTACCCGAAGCCCCTGCCCTCCCCCCTGCGTTGCTGGGACAAGCAGGTTGTCGTTGCAGCCTGTGCTTTGAGTTCCCCAAAACAGCGCGGCTGTGATGGTGCTCGGGCTCCCGGGCAGGGCAGCGCAGCTCCTTCCCCGGCACACCGGACAGCCCAGGCTGCAGCGCAGCGGCCCGGACCCCTAGCCCCCGGACCCCTAGCCCCCACGCCCCGCCAAGCTGGGCGCTTGCTGCCACCGAGTCAGAACGGCACCCTCCTGCTCTGGGCTCAGACAGGGCCAACCCCGTTCCCTACAGCTTGCACCTACAGCCAAGCCTGCTTCGCCCCAACGTATTTAATAATCAGCGCTCAGAGGTCCGTGTGTAAATCCCCGAGTATCTCAGCTGTGGGAAGTCTAAATGACGTCTGCCACGAGCAATAAACGCCAGAAGACCAAGCTCTGCTCTGAGGCCCACTGAATCATGCTCAAATAACCCGAACAGCCATACCACACCCAGAAGGGGGAGGGGAAATCAAAACTTCTGCCAGTCTGACTAATGAAAAATAAATTACTGAAGCCCAGACGTTACACTGGTAACAAAAGCAAGATACAGTTAAAAAGCATTTGCAAAAGAAGATCTTCAGTTGGATCGCTGTGGATTACTGTTTCATCACAACAGCGTGGCCAGTTTGCTGGTGATCAATCTCAAATACTTCAGAAAAAAGCAAGCACTCCCCATTCCCAATATATGCAGTTATTCCTGTAATTTAAGTGCGGTTTTTTTAATCCCCTGCAGGTGAATACCTTTAGGTATTAGGTAGTCCTTTCAAGAGTATGTTGTCACAGAGTGGTTTTGATTCTGCAAAGACATATTTGCCTCTGCTATAAGGGATTTTTGTAGGCATAGACAGAGATGCCTTCTGGCAGACAAAGAGGGTAAAGAAGTTTTAGGCTTGGCCAGGTGCATAAAAACAGTGGTTGCAAAAGCAGGCAAGAGACACAAGAACATGGGCTGAGAGACAAAGTAATTGCTGGGATGAAACAAGATCAGAGATACAAAAAGGGAGAATTAAGTAATACTACAGTAGACGTCAAACATCACATGGAGGCAACAGACTGGACGGGTGAACTGGTCATTGCAAAAGGTGACAATAATGTTAATAGCCCTTTTCTGAATAAACAAAGGCGACACGAAGGGGACAGCCATAGGAAAAGGCATATTATGGCACAGCGTTTTGTCAGAGAACAACATAAGTGCCGGTATTGCATTAGTTTGACACGTTAGCTTTCTTTTTGGCAAGGCCACTGGGGTTATTTCTCTGTGTATTAATGAACCTGTCTTTAAAAATTAATGGCTGGCTATCCCACTTCCACTAGCATCTGTCACTAACAGTTAAACAGATAATTTCCCCCTGCTTTTCAGGTTTCTTAGGAAAAAAAATCACTGGTGACTTGGAAAGGTGATTCACAGATCAAAGATACTTACAGTCCTAGAAGTAACAGCCACTCCGTACTGCAGTATTCATGAGGGGCTTTAAATAGGGATAAGCGGCTGAGCAGAAGCCAGACGGCCAGTTTGCCTACTAATGGATGCACAGTCCCTCAGGGATAGTTTTTTTACCCCCATCTCTTGTCAAACATTCTTAAAGCAAAAGCAGAAAAGCATAACCACAACACCCTCAGCTGAAAAAAAGTATTTTCACATATGTAATGTATTGTCAACACGCAACATATATGTTGCATTCTTGCATAAAATTATTAACGAATTAATTCAGAGATGAACACATTCATTCTCTTAACTGAAGGTCCATTTACCTTTCAGTCCTCTACTGCAGTCTGTTCCAATGACACTACTATTCCCATTTCCTTAGGAAAATTTCTCTTTTTAATAACTCAATACTTCTTAAAATTTGAAGCAGCTCATATGCCACCATTAATCTTGGTTAACTAGATCTTCATACGAACAGTTTGCAAAAGCTTTGACATCAAGTGAACTATTATCATCGTAGCCACATTAACTGCAGCCTAAAAAGATTTTTCCAGCAATTCCAACAGCATCGGAAAGGGAACAGAGATGTTGTCTCTAATATCCAACTTATTAATCAATTATTCAATCTCAGAATCACACATTCACCTCAGTTTAAAATAGGCAGCAGCCTTTCTGAACTTACACAAGCTTCGGGGACTGTTGAAGTGATTTCAAAAGAAAAAAGACTGACAATAGGAAAAAAAAGAGCAACCATATTCAGAGTCATGAAGATATGAACACTATATTCAAACACATTATGAATTCCCTCAATTGCTCTCCGCTTATGTAGGTCAACTGACATCAAAGGCACTTGTACCAGCTGGGGAATCTAAGTAGTATGAACAGCAAAAAACACATTAACGCTTTTGGCAGACCAACCAACCATCCCCTAATACGAAGGCCTGGTGATCCTGCCCATGGAAATACGATATAGACTTCATACCTTTAAGAAAAAACTCTGCAAAACCAGTGGGTTGAAGAAGGCAGCAGTTAGACTGTGCAAATAGGAAAGACTTCTGTTATCTGCCAAACAGGGAAAGGAAATTAATGCAATGGGAAAACAGCAGCCAAGTGCCTGCATCACTTTTTAAAATCCAACGTAAGCTTGTAAGTCACATAGGTTATTTCAGAAGACCTACCCAAAGCTTGGAGAGTTTGTATGGCACCTATCACAAGGAGTTCTGGTGCATGACCACTGCTCCTGAGCACTACCTTAAAGTAACTACTGTCAGCATTAGGCTGGATAAAAGGCTGGGACAAGGACTGCACTTCCCACAAGCTCAGTGTCTCTCTGTGCCTGCCTCACAGATGATTTACTGGAAGAAACACGCTGCAACTAGCTTGCAGCAAAACAGTGCCAAGAAAGGTTTTCAATTTGTTTTCACATTGCTTAGTCCCCACACTCCCTTAAAATATCTGCATAGGAGGTCATATTTCAAATAACTGGCAACTACTTCAGCTGCAATTACCTATTTGTGATCTCCAGCTTCCTGCATGCTGACCACAGAAATCAGAGAGAGCGCACTTTTGTTCACTGGAGCTCCCCAGGGTCCTGTGGATGGAAAAACAAATGTAAATGTGCTAACTTCTCATTGTTCCCTTCTGACAGCTCATTGTGACTGTGGTTCATCCTATACTCTATGGACATGCTGTAGGCCCACTTATTCCGTCCTCTCAGACTCAGTGACATTACCATTGCTAACTCTCCCATTATTTTGTTATTGCTTAATAATGTTTGATACTAATTTTATTTTTTTTCCTCCCTCTTTCAATTCAATATCCCATTGTCTTCCACCTCACCAATTTTTCTTGTCATTATCTTCTTCTTATGTTATACTACTGGAGGCTTGTGTGCTTAACTTGAATATTCAATTTAAGTTCCTCTCTGACCCAAACTTTATCTTTGCAATAACATTAGTGCATATGGGGTCACTCCGGCTCTCAATAGATTTTTCTCTTACCTCTGTCCCTGATTATTTGGCTCCTTCATCTACACAGATCTTGCTCACACTCTTTCAGGATGCTGTCTACAAAGAATCCAAGATGCATTAACACTGGACTTACAAAGGCCACAATTCTGTCAATACGCATTGCCTACTTAAACTTTTTTCTTTAATATAAAAAGAAAAAAGGGGATCAGGACAAAGGACTTTCTGGTTTAGGTGTGGCTGAGCCTCTATGTACGGTGTTGCTTCCCTGAATGTGTTATGTTGCAAGAGGATAATATAAATTCCATTCTGATTAACATATGGATCAGGCAGACCTCTGGGTGCTATTTCTGCACCTTGATTATTTGGTCTAATTTGGGAACTGCCATGATACAAATACACATAGATCTGTTATTAGCACTTAAGAGTAATCACAGGTTACAGAGAAAGTTAAGTAGAACTTAAAAGTTGTGCTAGTTGGGTTCCCAGGATAACAACTTGGCAAGTTATTATGTCTGTGGCTATAGAAGAAAGGAGGAAGGATTCCTGAAAGCACACCTAGACTGCATTGGTAAAACTCTAAACACTGGAAGTGTTTAACTTGTTTTGGGTTTGGTGTTTGTTTTTTTTTTTTTTTGGGGGGGGGGGTGGGCACGTGAATGCAATGTTTTTCATTAACATCCATAATGATTTACTTTAAATCTTGCAGAACTGTAGTTCCAATGTATGTTTTTGAAAAATACACTGAATATCAGAATATCAATGCCATCTTTTATCTAATACAATACCAGAGAACCAGACATCTTGTTAGGTGCTCCACCTAACGACCTAAGCCCTTGGATCAATTCTATTCTGTGCAATCTCATTCCTACACCACATGCACATTCCTGCACAAATGTTATTCTCCACTCAGAATTTCATTTACTTCAAATAATCCCTTTTAAAGAGCTAGGCTTATCTCTGGAATGATCTCGTGTATTAGCTAGATCTTTAATATTTTGTTACCTGTGTATTTTACAAATGAAGCATTATAATAGATAAGGTAGGTGGCATTTGCTAGTTCAGTCTGGGTACAGAGAGATAGTATGCTTATGAATAGGACATGCAGGTTAGAAACTGGACACCTGGACTGTATGCCTTGCAGTGCTATGGTTTGCTGTGTGATTGTTGTTGCCTTCTCACTGATCAGGTCCTGTCTTTCAACTGTTAACTCTTCAGGACAAAGACTAAGTATTGCATCTGCTAAAGAAAATGCTAAACAACATAAATTACTTCATCAACATACAGGAATAAATTAGATTCATCAAATTGTTTCCAGTTTATCTTCATCTGTTTCATACAGGAAAGCTGATGTAACCTTGGTTAAAGGATATATTTTAGCAATCACTTTAACTGACAAAGACATGACAGGCGTTATATTCTACAGTTACTTCCCATGCAGGATCTCGAAGCGCTTCACACATTACATTAGAACCTGACAGCAAATACTTTTCATGGCTAGTAAAACATCTACCTCTCTCTCCCACCACCTGGCTGCATCTTGCATGTGACTTCCAAAAGTCTCCTCTTATATCCTGATACTGTTTCGTCACTGGATTTGTCTTCAGCTACTTCTCAACTCAATATTTGCAAATTCATTTCTGTCTGCTGTTTAGTATCCCTCCTCTGACACTTTCATGCATGACTGACCATAACCATAGTTAATTTCTTTCCAAAGATTTTCCTCATCACCAGTGTAAATAACACCATCATCCTCATCCTTTTATCTCACAATCTCAGTGGATCCTTTCACTCTAAGCCTATGGGCACAAGGAGCTTGCCTCCACACAGAACCAGATGTGTGGATGACTTGGGACCTGAATCAAGACAAGGGAGTAACAAAGCAAAATATTAGCTAAGATTATAGTTACAGGACTCAGTTGGAAAGAAAATCCTTCAACTATGCAGAAAAGCTAATAATAAAGAAAGCTGTCTCAGGGCACATATACAGCCTAATTAAAGTCACTACCAATTGCCAAAACCCATAAAATTTGAGTCACCGTAGTGGAATCTCATTACATTAGCTGTCCACTGTTAACAGAAAACAAGATGGAATCATCTATGCTCTGTCGAGATGCTCAGAAGGAAGCAAGATCCTTTGTCACTCTCATCTAGCCGACACAGGTAACAACATGGGCCAGCAACTTCAAAGGTACAGTAAGCTTGTTTCCCTCATGACTCAGTCCAGGCTATCGCATCGTCTTTCCTTCCATTTCGCAAGCTAACTAGAGTAAGTCAAAGAGGTATATACATTCAAGTGACACAGAGATTCAGCGAGGAATATGCATCCTGAACAAATGGTAACCCAGCAATTGAGATACTTTTCTGTTCTTTGGTACACATCTAGTTCCTCTGGCACACATTCATCATGAGTACTAACAGTGTCTGGAGTGCAGCTCGATTTCTAAACTAAAACATGAATCACTGGCAGTTTGGTTTTTCAGTGTGCTGCACATCCAGTGTGTGACTAGGAGACATTGCCTAGATACATAAATAAACAGAAATGAAACACACTTGCCAAATTCCTTGTGCCGGCATTGCTGGCATGAATAAACTCGGCACCTTTACACAGAATGAAACAGTAGCAGGATATACAAACAGTCACTATGTGTGTAACTGAGTTTCACTGAATTTCCTCAGTCCTCGGAGACTTCCTGATGGCCTGCTTGATAGTCAGCTGCCTTTTTAGCCAAAGATCATGCCATCTGAGATAAAACAAGGGCTGTAAACCGTAATCAGACATTAAAGAAGGCAACTTTACTTTCTGTTCTCAGGTTATCATGCATACCTTCAAGCACAGTTTAATCTACTTAGGGCTGCAGAGTTGCAATTCCATCTGAATCTAGACATCATGCTGTCTTTGGTCCTATATAGATTAACAGGTTAAAAAGACACATCTCAAAACCACTATGATGAGTTCAGCTTTCCCAGCAACATCAGCACAACGCTGCTAGCATGAACAGACTACCAGTATGTATTACAGCATTAAGAGAGATTTTGAACCCATTTAGATGAGACAGCACTAAAAACCATCATAGCTGCCGGCTCTACAATAATGTCTCCCAGACTGCCACCACACTGGAAAACACTGTAGGAAATATTACCAGTGCACGTAGGAGCCCCTAACGTCATCCAGAACAGACCAGCATGAATAATCACTACAGAGTTTGGTCTGTCTCACCAAAGGACAGAAACAGCTATGGAAGCTGCCAAAAGTCCTCAGGGAATTTTCCCTAGGAATAGTGTTAAAACATTTCGTGTCAGACCAAGTCTGTTCTGCTTCACTGTTTCCCATCATTATGTGCTTTTTCCACTTTAGTGACTCAGAACACAAACAGTCCCACGGTTTGGATTAATCTCCTGGCCTCTGCCAAAGTACAGGGGAGGCTGTCACACCTTAAATATGTCCCTAGGAATCCTGGGGAATAATTCTGAAAGTTTCAAGGAATCTAATTAAGCACTATCTAAACTTATTCTAAAAGTCATTAAACAACAGCTTCCTATGGCAAATCTGCAGGCTGGTAACCGCATACTGCAAGAAGTATCTCCTTTTTATTTAACATCATGCCACCTCTGACATGGCCTGTGAAAATGAACTTAAAAATCACTTACATATTAAAGTTCAGTGACAGAAATTAGCATACATCATACTACAACAAGCTGGAACACAGCTGTAAAATTCCAATTAAAATCAATAATTCTGTGAAATAGCAGGAAAGTTTTTTGTGGTTTTTTTTTGTTTGTTTTAAAGCATATCAATCCTGTTTTAGTACAAAATAACATAAAACACTTAGGATTTTGAGTAAGTTCTTACATGATCTGAACTTCATTACCTAATTAGGCTCAGCTGAAGTACTAGCTGGGGAATAAATGATGCCTTGCAACACAAAGGAATGTCACAAATTCTTGGCTAAATATGACTTTCTACACTGATGTCTTTTTTTTTCCCCTTTCAGGTGACATCCTATAGCTTTAGCTAAAAATCAAGGTGTCATGGTTTAACCCCAGCCAGCAACTAAGCACCACACAGCCACTCGCTCACCGGTGGGATGGGGGAGAGAATCAGAAGGGCAACAGGGGAAAACTCGTGGGTTGAGAGAAGAACAGTTTAATAACGAAAGTAAA
The DNA here is from genome assembly GCF_047370975.1 of Nipponia nippon. Taxonomy (NCBI): domain Eukaryota; kingdom Metazoa; phylum Chordata; class Aves; order Pelecaniformes; family Threskiornithidae; genus Nipponia; species Nipponia nippon. Next base: position 30,963,993 of record NW_028262413.1, on the reverse strand, counting down.
GTAAATAATAGAACAGTAGTAATAGTAACAATAACAATAAAAACAAATAATAATAATACAATAGTAATGCAAAGCAAGTGATACACTGTACAATTGCTCACCACCCGCTGACCGATGCCCAGCACATCCCCCAAGCAGCGATTGTTGCCCCCCCCCGCCAACTCCCCCAGCTTATATATCGAGCATGACGTCACGTGGTATGGAGCAGCCCTTTGGCCAGTTTGGGTCAGCCACCCTGGCTGTGCCCCCTCCCAGCTTCTTGTGCACCTGGCAGAGCACGGGAAGCTGAAAAATCCTTGACCAGTGTGAGCGCCACTTAGCAACTACTTAGCGCTGCTTAGCAAGAAGCAAAGCATCAGTGTGTTATCGACACTGCTCTCATCCTAAACCCAAAACACAGCACCATACCAGCTACCAAGAAGAAAATTAACTCTATCCCAGCTGAAACCAGGACACAAGGCAAAGTAACTTGACTTCAAAAAAGATGTTGATTGAGTGAAAGGGAATAGCTTTCTGCCAGGCAGGCTAAGATTTGCTTTTCCAGCTCAGAAGCACAGGTATGAATTCTACAACCAGAGATCTCTCCCTTTAATGAATCAGAAAAATATATTAAAAGCCTATTGTTTTAGCATGAAGGAGTACATGTAACACTTAACATTTTCACTGACATTTACTTTCAAATAAGCCTTCAGTAAACAGTGCTAGTTCAGCTGGACAACTTTCACTTCTGTGTCCTGCGTGCTAGTAGTTAGTGCCTGCACAGGGAACAGATCTTTAACCTTTAAGGAGATGAAATGAAAGGCTGTAGTGATAGCACAACTACAGATAATTTTCAAACAGGTCCTCAATGCTAAGGTTTATTTTCCTAGTGCTACTATCATCTAGGAAGTCATTAATACAATAACGAGCCGCCATCACAGTGTGTATAGAATAACTGAGTTCAAAACAGCAGAGGAAGGGAGTGGAAGCCTAGCTGTCTGATCAACAAGAACAGACATGGAGAGACAGACGGCTGTTGTCCTTCCCGTGGAGCTAGAGGCTCTACCAAAGAAAGCCTTCAGGAGGTCTTGCCAGTATAGAAGGCTAGAATCCAAAGTTTAAGCCACAGTCTGACATGCGCATACACACACACACACAGTAGCATGAAACCAAAGACATTGAACTTGGCATTTAAAAGCCAAATAAATGTGTACAATATTTTATCTTCTCAGTTTGTCTGTTTGGGCTAGTAGGAAACCTATAAATGGAAGATAATGCATTCTTTTGATAAATACAATGTCGTGTGAAATATCTTCCCTGGAGAAGGTAGGAAACAAACTTAATTATTCATGCACCTGCATACGTATTTACTGCTTGTTCTTACAAAAAAAAGGCTGTAGTGACAGGTCTATTGACCCACAAGTTTCTTTTTCTCCAGAGATAGCAGCAGCGTCAGTACAATATTCTCGCCAGGTTTCTTAACCTAAATGTGCTGCTTTTGGATTAAACAAGTCAGGCTAATCAATCTTAATGTGCATTTTGCTTAGGTTACCCACAAAGAAGCCAAAGAATTTCAACTGTGATGTGAGCACTTGTTAATTCGGAAATGACTAAAAAATTTATTCAAAGTAGCATGCACAGCTATGCAGTAACTATACCTCCTTTTTATTTTATTACTTTTGCTATTAACAAAGAATATCCAGAGAGTTGCATGAGACTACTGTGCTCCCCCTGTCAATCAAGGGAACAGAACTGCACAACTGCAGTACTGGATGCGTTAACTACATGGTTCTGAAATAAATGGGTTTTGGCTGCTGAGATAGCTTTTAACACTGCTATATGACCTGCTCAGTAGAGGGGATAAGAAGCAATGAGGTTCTGACAGCTACTTACTTCCCTCTTTTTTAAGCTCAAATTTAACCAGATTACTAAAATATTTGTTGAAGTGCTCTGTCTGCCAGGCAGTATAACCCACACTAGATAGACTGATGAGTGACTTGTTTCAGTAGGAATTTTTTTGCATTCTTCCTGGGTGTTTTTTTTTTTTTTTTTATTTTGAATTGCTTGTGCAAAGATGTGGTAGGTGGAGCTTTTGAATGTAGTGAAACATCAATTGCAGCAGATCTGGCACAGGACGGCACTCATGCTGTTCGCTCAAGAATGGGATAAACAAGTCTGCATTAAGGTAACAGCCACGAACAGACTTATTATTTATTATTTTCAAGCTTGCATCATTACTCCAAATCTGACTTTCAGTGACGAAATGAAGTTCTAAATAAATATTCTCATTTTATTCAGAGATGTTTTTAAATAGTTTCTGAAAAGTACACTAGAAGCATTGATCTCAGAGAGAATTTGGCTACACTGATTATTAACATGGACATTTACAAATTCATTTACAGAAAATCCTTATGTTCTTCTTTCTACACTAAAGTATCCCAGAAGGGAGAATTGACACAAGAAGAGCTAAGGAATCTCAGTGAGACCAGCTACGCTGTATCATTCCTTTAAAATCATAGCATGAATAAACTACAGCAGCAGTTGTGGTAGCAACAAACCTTAGAGGAGGCAAGATTAACAGTCACAGGCAAGGCTTTCTGTTCAATGTATTTGGGAAAATAGTCAAGCTCTCAGGTATACAGATGCGTTCTCAAGTCAGAAAATTAACCTAGAAACAGAAAGCTATACTCTAATTGTGAACAACTGCTCCCAACAACTGATTCTGTGCCCAGATGTACAGAGTTTGCCACTTTTAACTTCAGATTCAGGTCTGAAAAAGCACTGGACTGGTCAAAAGCTTGTCTATTTTTCTTCTCGCACGGTTGATCATCTAAAGATACCCGTGTGTAAACTCTGGAAGTTTACTATGAGATCACAAAAGATCTTTATATGGAAATGCCCAAACTTTCTGACTATATTTGTGCAGAGGATGGGCAGTTACACCACTGTGACCTCCCCAGGAACACCTTTAGAGCGTGCTGAATAGATAGGGAACAATCAGACTTCGTTTGGCATCACCTTATCATCTTTCATGGTGTTTTGTTGAGGAATTCATCAGCTCCTTTTCTGCCTAAACATACAAGTCTAACTATTCTTATGGTGCTCACACAGGTCATTGCTAGTGAAGGACTGGCTGCATTTACACAACATTATCAGTATCGCTAGCTCTGGAAGTCCCATGTTTGTTGTTTTTCTGAAGGCATCAGTTCCTAAAAGCCTGCAATGATGCAAGAATTCAGGATTGCCTGAAAAAGGCAGCGATGGAGAATGGAAGGGGCGTCTATAGCTCTCACTTCAAGGTAAAGTTTCAAAAATATAATGAGTCATACGTCCTTGAGTATCAAAAGGGTTGAAACACCTTTGAAACACTCAAAGGGCTCTCAAAAGTATGTCAAGGTTTATTAAAACTCACAATTATTTTTAAACTCTAGATTTTTAAGAGTCAGGATCATTACCTTTGTGCAAAGAATTCTGACAATATCTGGCATGGCAGAGCTTGCTCTTTTTCTTTCCTCACAAATTGTACTCATTTGACAGCAACTAAGAAATGAGAGGCATTGATGGCGTACGTGCTTATTCTTGAGGCACAGGCAGGTAACGTCACATTCCCAGCCATGCACGCTGCCTTACAACAGAGGAATCTCATGCACATGTGGAAAACTGTTTAGCTAAGTACCTCTGAGTAAGTTTCAGTGAAACTGAGATGTATTCATGTATCTTTTGGAAAAAGCTGGCTCTAAATATATCTGTATAACTGTAATGCAGACTACCACCATCAAGCTGAAGGAAGCTGGCTTGGCTGATTGGATTATATAGCTTTGGTCAACAATATTAGTATACTTTTCCTTTTGGCTCTTCTGAACAAGGACATTGCCCATTGGAAAAATAAACAAATGGTTTTCCTCTATTAGGGCAATCAAAAATAGGAAATGTACACTTGTAAAAGCATGCTGTGAATAAACAGAATGATGTGGCTACTGTTTCATTTAAAGAATTAGGGACTATGTCACTGGGTTCTGTAATAGTCGTCCGTGTCCCCCCCTGCCCCTCCCATAGCTACTATTATTCACTTTTTTCTTTCTAATTTTGAGTTAAAAGTGACAGTGTTCTTTTACTATTTATTGAAATCTTTTAATCACAAACAATAACAAGATTAAACGTCCTCTGAATTACCTCTACTGTTACACTTCACACAAAACTACCGTGATGTCTGTGGAAGAAAGGGGCTTTCATGGCTTTTTTTTGCTCACTGGGTATGCATCTTACCACACAGAAGAGATAAGTATCAATACTGAGGAATGCCCTGAAGTCTGCACTAGGATTGATACCGTTTAACAATTATTACACTAAATTATTCTACAAACAATTTAGAAGTTGGCAGTGTATTGCTGCAGCTCTGTAAGAACAAGAACAACAACAAATCTCTCTGCAAGGTATAGGACAATGGCGTCTTCTCAGTCTCATAGCTAGATGGGGACTGGCTTGCCTTCAAGACATAGCCATAAGTAAGAGCAGCCTTGAGATTATCTACAGAAGACCTTACTAAGGCTCAGAATGGCTGGGATCAGCTTTTCGTCAATGACAATCCTCCACCTGCATGCTAGATAGGGCGGAATTCAAATGCTCTGTGCTTAAATAGACTGTCACCTGCCCACCAAAATTGTTTTCTGGCAACCTCAAGAATGAAATTTAATTCGGGATATATAATACAGCAATGTATCTTTGAAAACATCTTAATGTAATAATTTTGGCATAGAGAAATGGAATTTGAATTTGCAAACAAAATTTAAGAATCTCTGCAGAAAACCACAATTCAACAACAACTAAAAAAAAGCAAATATAATTTTAGCACAGAGAAATATAACATACCAAGCAATGACAGTGCCTCTGGGCAGGACTGTGCCCGCACTTGTAAGAAAGGCTGTATTTTGTTAAGAAAGAAGGCGCTTAGTTATGTAACTTCTCAAGAGAAACACCTGAGAAAGTTATACATCCAGTCAGACTTAGACAGGGGGAGAGACTGAAAATGCTCCAATTCCTTCCACTGGTAGAACTAAAAGCAGCTTAAATGGACATCAGCACTAAACATCCTGAAAGACCATGTCTGAACTGATTTTTATATTCTTTTGGAGACAAGCTGCTATTTAAAGTACAGGGCAAGCAAATCAGAAGCAAAATAAGTACCTCTTCAAATGGTTCAACGTCTGCTACTGAACTTCACTGCATGGGACTGGACAGAGTCACTAGCTGTTGGCAGCTCCCACTTGCCAGCACAGGAATGCATGTCTGGTCACTTGGTCCCAGTTCCCTGTGCTTCCAGCTGCTAGGCTACATTAGAAGTCAGAGGAAAAAAACATAGTAAATCTATTCCTAACATATTTTACATAGACAGTGTCTATCGTAGCCCTAAAAGGTTTTGCAGTCCAACAGAGAAGGTGAAGAGGTTTAGCCAGTCACATACGGGAATGAAAGCAGTTTGTAAGTGATTCATTAGTGCATAGTGCAAATAAAGTTTGAAACACACTTAACTGCAGAAATAAAGAAAAGTTAGATTTCACAACCAATAACCCATTGCAGTTATTCACACTAATATAAAGACCTGATAAAGTTCCATGGTTTTGCACGTATGTCAACCAGTAATCTCAAATGCCAGGTAAGAATTCCCCCTCTAGTCCTCCAAAACTAACTTCAAACTGCCTGAACAAGATATAAAGCTATCAATTTTATCTCATAACAAACACCAGTGAATGGAGAGAACCAGACTTAATATCAGTGACCTTATACAGCATGGAAAACCTTATGTTCTCAGAGGGTTTCTTCTGGTTTTAGTGAAGTGGTTAGTGGCTCAAAGCTGAACTAGCAGCTGGTCATGAACAGCTTCTCAGGGGTTGATAGCAGGTCCAGTACTACTCGGTATTCTTGTAAATCATCTGGATAACAAGATGGAATCAATCTTCACCAAGTTTGCAGATGACACCGAATGGGAAGAACAGGTAGTTAGAGCAGGGAGAAGAGGCAGAGCGGACAGATGAGCCACTATTCAGAGCAACTTCGACAGGCTGCATGGTTGGGCCAACAAGAATCGCATGAGACTTAGCAAAGATAAAGTCCTGCACCCAGAATGAAATAAAGCCAAGCAGCAGCACAGGCTGCTCCATTAGCACTGGGCTACAAACATCTGTACTGAAAAACTAAGAGAGAACTGAGTACAGAGATCCCTGAGAAATCAGTTTGGCCAATTTTCCAGCACTTAGAGCTTCCTGTTCAGAAAGACAGGACAGCACATACTTCCCCCTCTTTACCACCAGGTAAATCTACAGAAAGGAAAAAAAAAAATCTAACGAGGGAAAAATAACTGGAAGATTCTTAGACTGGGTAAGTTACATCTAACCATGCACTCCAAATGCATATTTTAAAAGATATTCTTCTTACACAGTTTGATGAAAAGTAGTAATTACATTTAAAAACAAGCTATATAAATTGCAACATAAATATACACAATCCTTTCCAAACACAGAGCTGAAGACTGAAATTATAGGGCAGGATTGTGAGATCTGTGGAAGTTTTTTCCTAAACTCAGTGGGTTCAGGCCATAAAGAAGATCAGGATTAGTTAGCTGTAGAGCAACAGTTATCTGGAGAGTAAGATCCAGGCCCACTCGCTCTCCTTCTGCTGTCGTCTCCTGCTTCCCACAGCTTTACAATCTGTGTTACATTTAGGAATTTATACTTTGGTGGCATCATAACAGTCAGGCTCCCCTGTATTCCTTCTTTCTCCTCCACAGGTAACTGTCACTTCAGGAGCAGTCTATACAGAGCCAGTGAGCCAGCAACTAATATCCAGCACATTTTCTGGCTTTACTGAAGTCTTTTTAACCAATTATTTTGTTCAGCCATTTTCTTTGTTTCAAATTTCAGATGTTACTGCCTGAAATAAACATGCTATCCCTTTTGCCTTCTCCTCTTATCAAACTCCTTTAAACAGAATTTTATTTTAGATGCAAACATAAATGGACTATACTTTTGTACAACATTTGCCTCAAACTGATGAGGGCTATCAGCATTTAACAACATGTTCTGCTCTCAGACCCATTTCAGTGAGTAGAATTTTGCTGAATTGTTATTAGAGAAAATAACTTCATTTGATTTCCCAACGCAGGCATCACATTGGATTACAAAGTTGCTTTTTAGGCAAACTAACTAACTCACTTTAGATTTTAGTCCATGACACTTCATAATCCTCCATTTTTATGTCACTAATCATGGCACGTTGAAAAGCAAGGCAATCTTTTGGGAAATGGGGATATCTGGCTGCAAGATGATCAAGGACATACTGTCTTACTGCTGTATCAGGCTCCTATCTAAAAGGACAAGTTTTGGTCTTCATATGGTGTTAAGACAAGAATCTCTTCCCACAGAATCTCATGTAATAAGACCTTATCAGGATGTGGCAGGCTACAAAGACAAATTACCTTAAGAATTTTTACCCCTACTATTACTCCTGTTCAGACATAGAAAAGGCTGTGATATGAGCTAGAAGGAGGGAGCAATTGTTAGCAGAAACAAATTGCTGGTTACCTTTCATGTCCATGCAGATCTGGAATGCATACACAAACAGGCATAAGACATAAAACTGCTCTACTTTTACAACCAAGAGCAACCCAAGTGACATAGCTCTGTGCCAGTATTTCAAATCCCTCCTCTTGGGGAATATCCCCAAGATGCATTTTCACATCCTCAAAGTCAGGGAGAACAGCAATTTCCTTCCTTGCATCAGAAAGCTTGTTGTGCTATAACTTCTGTGTAAAAATTGTAATTTGTGTATGAATTTCATGAATCTACATGCTGCACAGCCATGACAAAACAAACAGACCACAGTTCTCGGCGGCATGCATTCCACAGAACTAATGACAGTCAAACAAACACCACCACCCTCCTGTGACACATGAACAAAACCAGAGTCTTTCAAACAATTAACTCATCTTAGAGCAAATGACTTCAGTCCCATTTAATCCAAAGAGAACAATCAAATAAAACACAACAGTGAATTAAAAAGCCATCTCATGTGTTGTATACAAATTCCAGATTCCCTACCTATTCTAAACAGACAAGAAACTACAATTAGTATACTATCATAAGTAGTATACTAGCATAGTATAGTAGTATACTATTAAGAGAGACGCAAGTCTTTTAGACATATAGATACATGGGCAAATAAACCATACACTTCTAACATGAAACTGCATCGAGAAACTAAATTCCATAAAAACCTGGCAAAAGTTTTTGTATATACAAACTCAAAACTGCTTTGAATCCCCACATCGAGTTAGTTATCTGGCAAAAATGACTCACAGCTAAAACATTCTATTATGAGAGGTCACTAAGTGCATTTAGGATTTTGTATCAGAACTACTTGCAATTTGCAAACAGCTCTACCTCAGTTCAGCTTGTCATTAGCATATCACTGCAACTAAAAGAAGTAGTGGCCAAAAAAAAAAAAAAGAATAAATTGAATAATACTGTAAATATATCTAACAGTGGGAAAAAATAATCAGAAAATGCTTTGTATTTCACAAAGAATCGTTTTTAATAATCATTCATTGTTTAAGCCTGCTTTAAAAAAAACCTGTCTTCAGGATTTTATAACAGGTATACCCCAGTAAACAATGTAAATACTTTATTTTTACTTTCATGACATTAAAATGTCATGTCAAGCCCAGTGAGCAGAAGAATGCTTGATTAGATGTGCGTACTTGGTAACTTCCTTGGTCCAAATAAAAGACTTGGAAGAACATCTTTAAGGCCTTTGTTTTTTGTGTTAGCAGTTTAAGCATGCATACAAACAGCTTTCCAGAACATCATCCAAACAATAATTGGCTCAGACATTTTGAAATAGTTGTTTGCGTTGTTTAAAAGGCAAAAATAGGAAAGAATTCATTGGACTCATTCTTGAAGCTTTCAAGAATTCATGAGCTCTTCGAAAAACAATACTCTTCATAAAGGAAGATATAAGCAGAAATCCAGAAAACATGAAACAAAAGCAATGATAGAGAATATAATTTTTGAGCCTCAATTTCGAGGACTGTTTCTGTTGAAATTTTGTTTGATGAAACACTGAAAGTATGCACCATAAAATAGCTGTAATACAGAGAAATCTTCCCTCACAAGCTATCATGTTACTTACAAACACATGACAGAATACAATGCGTTTGCATACTAACATTCAAAACAACTTCAATTTTTCCACACAACTCATATTCACTAGGAAACCGCATGTCATCACATTGCTTGGCCTTTTCATAAGCAGCAGTACAGTACGTAAGTAGTATTACAGTAATACAGTAAGGATTCTCTTTTCCTAACTTCCCTCTGTCAGTTTGGCTCTAAATTTCAAGCAAACTGCTGATATACAGCATAATCTGGTTGGGTTTTTGGAACGATGACTAAGGCCTTGATCCTACCACTTGTTCTTCCAGTCAAACCTTAATACCTCAGGTAAGCACTACTGCATATCAATGTGCAATCTGGTATGAGATTTAGGCCGTAGCCATTCAGTAATACAGTAAATAACTGCAGTATTCATTTTTGAAGACATGCCAGAATCCAAAAAATTTCTGGAAATTGTTTTGGGGAAGCATAAAAAAATATATTTTAACTGTTTAGCTGTACTCCTAAGTTTCCTAGTGCAAATTTATGGCACATACTATTTAAATAAACACAGCTTTTGTTCCCCAAACCTCATTTGTTACACCATCCTAAAAAGAAAATGTGTTTTTGTAAGTAATTTAAAAACTGGTGGACACTGTGTTAAAAGGATTAAGTAATTAAATCCAAGTTGTTCCCCTTATGCACATTAGACAAAGTAAAATATAATTTTAAAATATGTCAGAATAAAAATCTGTAGTGATTCTGGAAGAATTAAGAAAGCTGAAAAGTTATTTTTCTTGTCGTTATGTGATACCAGATATTGCTGTCGACCACTGCTTCACTCTTCAAGGTGTCGTTTTTCTATGCAAATCATGAGACCAACAGAAGATACTTTTGTCCCCAACCTCAGCTGCAGACACTTGCCTTTTTTTCCTCTGACTGAATTTGAGATTTTCCCTTGAAATGTGTCCACTGAGGTAAGAAAGGGTTAAAGGTTTACAGAAGGTTTCAGCTGTGGAGCCCTTTCCCCTACCAGCTTGTTCCGGCTCCTTTGAAGCTGCAAGAAAGCCTCAGATTTTTTTTTCGTCTTGTCCTTCTCCAGGCCATACTTAACACAGCATGGTTCAGCTATTCCTACTTCAGTTGCATTTGGTTGTACTTCATTTTCCACTTTTTCTTCATCATTCTTTGTTTGCAGTAATTCTTCTTCAGCTTTGTAGCCACACCTTCGTTTCTAAAGGGCTTAGCTGGATTGCCTTTTGTTTCCATAGCTACGGGCTTTCCGTCATAGGGTGTGTCCGATTGTCCTTTCGCCCCATTCATCTAGACACATATGGGGAGAAAATAAAAAAAAAAAAAAAAACAAAAAAACAAACCAACCCAAAAAACTAGAATTAATGACCTTAAACCTGTATTAAGCACAAACATATACAACTGCCTTCAGAGAACTGCCTTCTACTTCTTGTGATTCCAGCCAGGCTCAGAGGCCACATCTGGACTAGGTGAGAGGCACGGCTGGTCTTCCTGTCACCAGTGGGATCTGACCACTCCTGCCTCTTTTTTGCCCATGCACCTGCATTTCCTTCTGGCAGAAACCAAAGTGCATCAGGTAATTAGGAACCGATGCGCAACTCTGTTTTGCCCTCCTATGAATTCAGGATGTGGCTAAAACACACAATTGGGCCTAAAAAGCATCCCAAAGTCCGCTATGCTAGGCATAGTTAGCATGTGGCTTTTACACAAATGAGTAAATCTATGCTGAAGAAAAATAACACTTGAAATTTTTCTTACTTTTGAAGTGTCATACTAATTTTTCAAAACATTAGAGCTGAGAGTGGGATATTTAGGAAATTTCCAAAGCATGACATGCATCACTTATTCACCAGCAAAATTACAGAGCAGATTGGATTCCTAAAAAATTTCCACAAAATTTCTATCAAAAGTTTCTTTAGATGCAGACAATTAATTCTTCTTCTCATAATAAATTCTATTCTGTTTTAAAAACAACCACAACAAAAACCAGATGTTAGTGATTTTTAGGCTATATTAATTTTCACTTATCCTAATGACGTCTGGAAGGAAGATTACATTCAAACATCTAAAACGTTTTATTTATTTAGATTTAACTAAATCTGCACTCTGAAGAAATGCAGAATATAAATGCTGTGTTAGGTTGTTCATTTTCAGTAAAAAGGAGTATGCCATCCACACACAATTTTACGTTTATGTCTGAGACACAGAAACTGTGTTTTCCTAAATTAAGGTACTCCCATGCCTCTAGACAAAGTATATATGCCTCTATGCAAAAGAATGTATTACTCTTATTTTAGAAACAGTGTTGCATATATATTGTTACGAATGTTTCACGGTATAGGGAACAGCATACCAATGAGAATTTAAGTTTCTGTATGGCAGGGAAGCCAGCTGAATTGCAATGAAAGCTTCCTCAAAGGTGAAGGAGTTCAGAGCAACCAGAGACAGGTGATCAATGGCAATTTGTCCGACTGAGCTAACAGAGGGCCAAAAGGAAACCTTACTTTTGCTGCAGAGGATCACTGTTATCCCTGCATGAGCTTCATTTAAAATTACAAAGAACCAAGAACAGATCCAAGATGCTCCACCCTAGCTGCTGAAATCAGGAATCAATAAATTAAGACACAAAAGACTTCAAAGAGTGGCATGAGGGGACTGAGGAAAGTACTTAAACTTTCGGTAATGTTGTTTGGTTTTCTGTCTTGCCTTACGATTATCCCACACCTAGTAATGTAAAAGCTCTGATAGTTTGGTTTTTTTTTTTGTGTGTGTGTGTGTGGCTGATTTGCTTACAACCTCTCTTGTCTGCATGAGATTTCAGGTATCAAATATTACAGTGGAGTGCTCATTGTCATCCCCACAGAGAAAGCACTAATCTGGATCCCTCTCCTTTATCTGGCTACTTATTTTCACTAAGCTGGTTAGAATTTAGTATCTTAGGCCTCCAAGACATGTCAGTTTCTGTTGAAATAGCCCAACAAGGTCAAGATTTTGAGATCTGGGGGAAAGACAGAGGGACAAATGGAGATGAAGGTGGGATGGAAAAACCAGGAAACCAGGTTAAAAGATCCTTCCTGAAATTGTCTGAAGGAAAAATACATCAACAAAAAGCACCATCACAGAGGCAAAATTAGAAAAGTCTTATAAGTGCAAATATTGTATGTTTCAGCTGTACTGCAAAAAGCTTTCAATTAAGCCAAAAGCTACCTTCTTTTTGCTGTCCGAAAGTATTACTAGCTCACATTAAAGATGCAAACCTTCATTTTGAAAGAATATTGCCATCCAGCAGGGGATGGGGAGGAGGGAAGAAGTGTATTTAAAAAAAAAACAACAACAAAACAATGTATCACAGAGAACTGCAATAAGACCTCAATGGAATAGACCCTGACAGTAGAATTCACCTTACCTGATTTTACCTGTCTACAGTTGTGCTAATCATCTTTACTCCTGTAGCCATTAGAGAGAAAATGACATCTCTACAGCACGAGTCCTACAACCTACTTAAGAGAGCCATCCTGGTGTGGAGATGCGTCTACAAAATATTCCATTTCCCTCTGATAATAGCACAACAAGCTTAAACGTTGTTTTTCCATATTGTAATGTTTAAAGCTAGGTGAGATGAATCTCACCTGGAATATTTTTCAGGAAAAAGGCATTCTTATTCTTGGTAGTGGATCCAGAACTCTGAAGGGTGTCTCTGTTCCCTAAACATGACAGATAAATATACTAGCTATATATCCAAGGGACCGAAATAGATTATTTCAAAACTGCTAATCTGCTTTTCCATCAAGTACGATACTGACCTTCTGTTTCCACATGGCTTCCTGGGGTGCAGGTGGAAAGGTGCATGGAACTCTTCCATGATTCATGTGATAAGGCAAAGGGAGGCTGGGATCTAGTGGCACCCATGGGACTGAAAGAGTGGCAGGTACAGTGGGCAGGTCACAATGAGCTTTATGTAAGTTATATGATGCTCTCATTGTCTTGTCAAGAGAACTCTTGTAGATTGCAACTGATGAATCTCCTGCAGCATGGGTCAATAAATAAGAGCCCTCCTGCAAACTAAAAAGATAAAGTTCAAAATGAAAAATATTATTTAAATGTTTTTGTTTTGTTTCATTTGATCAGGATAGCTACTAAGTTCGTAATGCAAAAGCAAAACATCTTCGGATATTTACTTATCAATCCCTGTTTTATAAAAAGACTATAGACAAAAATGCATGAATTAAACCGTATTGATAAATACATACTAATTCATGTGTTTATAATGTATTCATAACATACTAATTTATCATCAATATACAGATTGTCATCATATTCAAACAAAACATTTAAGCATACACTGAAAACCATCCATGTTTGGCAAACTATAAATCTCTAACCAGCGCCTTACAAAGCATAATGCATATACGGACACAGACACAAAGAACAGACGTGCTTTAAATACATGCAGGATTAAACAGGTGTTCAGGAAGATAAATGTCAACCAACCACCCATATCAAAAATCTTAGTCACAAATCACAAAGCTACAGAAATTATCAAGTGCGGGAAAACTCTTCTGTAATTCAAATTAAAAGGCTTCACACACAAGTGCAAGAAACCTGCTTGACAAAAAAATTAAAAGATACTTGCAGACTGAAAGCCTTGAAGTAGCTAAATAAAGAAAAGGAAGGCACAAGAGAAAGGTAGCTACATTGAAGAGAGAAAGACATATGCTGTTCTAAGTCAAGCTAAGCAGAAGGGAACAAACACAGTATTATTTCCACACATTAAGTAAAAAGACTAACAAAAAACAGAAGTCCAAATTTTAAATGTCAGCCTACATACATAATATTACAACTCGCTCCTGTGAACTGTTTAATCAGCTCAGAAGTGTCCAGTCTCCCCTCTTGAATAAGTGGTTCGTAAAAATAAAGTTCTTATTGTTTTGCATCATTTATACAAAACCTGCAATCCTAAGCAAATTTTTACACAGCACTGCATTATGCTATGCTAGACCTAAAAGAATCTGTAAAATATTTCATGTAGCTGAAGAAATAAAAATCAAAAAAAGTAGACAAGCATTCTACGGAAAGAATTAGGATGACCTGGGTAATGTTGCAAATAAATACAACGAACAAGAATGGAGCACTTACTCAGACACTTTCTTCAAAATGTGATGAAGTATATTTAATGAATTTGCAGGCCTGCGAAAAAGAAAAAAAAAAATTACAAAAGTAGTAACTTGCAAGGCTTGTTAGGGTTTCAAATTCATTGCAAAAAAGCCTTACTAAAATACTCACTTAATCAATCCAAGTTTCTCTCTTAAAATTTCTGGAGAAATCTTTTCTAGCATAATAAGCTTTGATGTAAAAGCATCAATACGTCCTGAAAAATATTAATTCAATTAATACACTAAAAATAAAACAAATGCAAAAACATAATTTGCAGACCTAATGTATTTTAAAAGGAATAAAAATTTTTGCTCTTTTACAGTGTAGAACAGTGCTAAGAATTTATCAATGTTGCACAATAACAGAAAGTAAAATGTATAACTGCTTTAAGTACAGACATCTGTATTTGGGCTGCCTTTCTAAATCAGGGAGATGCCCATGATTGCAGCGAATCTTACCTCTTGGGTGATGTCTGGGATATACAACCTCATTTTGCTATGGCCTTAATCTCATCAGTTAGTTTATATCTTCCCAAGTTCTTTTGATCCTTATCACCATGCTTCCTCACTGGACAGATCGTGAAAGTTTATCTTTTACAAGAAATTTAATATACTTGTTTTTCCATTCTGACATGTTATACTAACAGTTGTGTTATTTGATTTTCTGGGGATTCTGTACCTTCATCTCTTGTTTTGTTTGTTTGGGGGTTTTTTTGTTTGTTTGTTTGTTTGTTTGTTTGTTTTGTATGGTGGTTTTTTTTTCCCCTCACTTGAAAAGTTACAATTTACAATTCAGGCCTTGTTCATGGCAAATCATTAAAGACTATTTCTCTTTGACACAGCTAGGAGCAACAATTCAAAGCTCTCCTCATCACATTTTTAAAATAAAGGCTGACAAGAACAGTTTAGCCCACTTTTTCACTTGATAAGCAATAAAGATCATTAGCATAGCTTGTACACTGATGTGGTAACTGTGCCTTACCTTCAGGTTCTCTCTCATGTTGAGGTTTTCCCAGAAATCTGTTCTATTCCAGCTCCCACAAGGAGGATGAGGAGAAGGCAGCATAATAAAATACAACCTACTCAGTGGAATTTACTGCCTTACTACAAATCTGCTCTCACAGGAAGTGTAAATGCTTCAATTGTACAGTTAAAACTGCTAAACCAAAGTCTTTCGCATTTCAAGCTAAACATTACTAGCAAATTGTTAGGTGATGTGTAAGAAGACCAAGTAAGAACTCTCATTTCTAACAAATTAAAAAAAAAATGCACCAGGAAAACTCATTTCTTTTAAACACTGTACATTTGTTACTGTTCTTGATATCAGTATTTTGGGCAAGGCTAAGTTTAGGCTAGGTTTAATATAGGTTTAATATACTGCATTGCTGACTAGAGGAGAAGTAACCTGAAGTTATTATTTAAAAAAAAAAAAAAAAGTTTGTGTTCTCCATTTTTTTATCAGCCTCTCCTCAAATCAGAAACTTCTCCATCTCTAAACTCATCAACAGCATAGCTGAGAAAAAAAAAATTATGAACTACTCATACCTAATTTATATTACTGTATCTTATATTTGAGAAGTGACTGATCGAAAACATTTGACATTCAGTAAGTTACCCATACAGCAAGTACTTCTTTCCAACCCATTTTTCAAATAATCTTTATTTATTATCCTATTCAAGTGAAAGTAAACTATTCTTTTGTAGTAAGTTTTGCTTAGGCACTTAATGGAAATAAGTGAATAATGGTCAGGGTAAAACATTCCCATTAATCAGCAAAGCTTATCACAACTTCATTTACTGCTTAGATCAAGTACAAGTATCTTATTTGAGAAACACGTCACAGAGATTACTCCTTTTGCAGATGCAAGATTTCCTATCTGAGTAGCAAGGGGACTTAAATCAACAATTGAGCAAGGTGCTCTGCTGTAAGAGGAAGACAGCCCTCAAGTTTGTTTGATGATAATATCGCTGCTTTTGTGCAAACAATTACTACCTTCTTTGAGAACATACAAAATAAAAAATTCAACTTAATATCACACCTTGCAATTTCTGCAGGAGGCCATAGTTCTGTTTTCTTTCTCATCTTCTGAGCTGGCAGCACTGCTGAGTCACTGTACTGAGCTATGAGACTCCCCCCTCAGCCACACAGAGTGATACAACACTCGAGCAATGCTGGACAATTATGGGGCACAGACCAAGGTCCAAAGAACTTTCCATCCATACTTATTTGGCAATACAAAAGATTGTTGAGGCAATGAATTAAGTTTTTGCAAGATCCAAGAACTCCTAAGCAATTTAACACCGAGGTCTGCTACATGCTCAAAACTTCCATTTTAGGGGCTTAAGATTTATGCAGTCTCAGAACTGCCTGAACAAGAATACAAGTTGCAGGTACTACGTTAGTAATGGCAAGATCACAGTTCTCACACAGTAGTTTCATACTTTCACACTGTGGGGTAAATTTAAAAAGAGCAATAAGTCTATGGCTCTACTATGTCTGATTTAAAAACTCCTTTATTATAGGACATGATATTTCACTTGGAATAATTCAAATTATAGCACAATCTGAGAAGTCAAGTCTGTCTTTCTGCTTACACCAAACACGAGAGCAGGAGTCTTCTTACGTTCAGGTATCAGATTAATGAAAAAGAATGAGACATTCACTGCATTTTAAGCTGTCCATAATACAGGAATATTATCACCCTTAGAGAATTATCCCTGAAGTTTCAGGACAAAGCAGCTTTCCATTGCAAAGAGCCACCCAGCTGAATCAAGACACTTGCAACATTGTATTTTTCACAACTCCCCAGGGATGCAAACTGAAAGGGAGAATTTCACAGCTGCATTCCAATATTTCTCAAGGAGAGCAGAAAGAACATCTAAGTAGAATATGGTAACAGTTTCCTATTAAAAGCTGTGGTAGATGCTCCTTCATAAAATGCATCATTTACTTCCACGTATGTCTTTTCACCACCTACCTCTAATAGAAGGTACATGGCGGTACCAAAAATCTGCAGTCCCCAATTCGCCTACCTGAATAAATGACATGTTCTCTCAAGTATCAAAAGTTGGTGACGTGCTGAGAGTCCAACTCCGTATTTGTAGCAGGCTCTTTTTTTTTTTTTTTTTAAAGTAGTGGTCAGAGGAGGCCTGCCCCACATGCTTAGAGTACTAATTTACTGTGGAGGACAGTGACAACCCACAGTAATCCAGCGCTTCCTTGGAGCACACAAAAGGAGAACCCCTGTGAACCCCAGGGTTTGCTGCTAGAAGAAGCGCATCCAAGAGCTGACAAACACACACCACTGGAATTACTAGCGTTTCTTTGTGTGCTTGGGAGAAAAAGTCGTTGGGGTTGAGAGAGAGAGCATGTCGGAGGCCAGGCCACCGAAGCCTGCCATCTTAGGGCTCCCTGTCCGTTCCACGGCTAGCAGGGATCTATGAAGGAGACACCGAGGAGCATCCGTATCAGAAGGGGATGGCTGTTTATGCCAGAACAACTCCTGCGGCACGTAGCCTGCTTTCTCCTACGCTCCTGAGAGCCTCCACAAAAAGGGGCGTTGGCTGGATGAGCTGGCTGCAAACTTCTGCACACAAGCCATACTGTAACTGATGGGAAGTTAGATAGACGTGCATTCCTTCAGTTTGTGTACTTTGTGAGCAGATTAGCCCTCTCTCTACAGTTTCACTATTTCCTCACACTGCTTGTGACTCTGGAAACATTAATAAAAATGTTGATAATATTTCCTACAGAGGGTTAAATTTCAGTGCAATTTAGTATACTGTTCTGCTTGTTAAAAAAAAAAAAAAAAAAAGAGACGAAATACCTTAGTATGTTAAGATATAATTAGAAATGGAGAACTGTGTGCATAGTTATCTCTTTGTGAGGATTTTTTTGTTGTTAGAGAAGGGAAAAACCACAGGAAATACTGCTTTTAAAATTTACAATTAGAAACATAATTTCCATTAAATATGGACAGCTGACAAAGACAGCGGCAATTGGTGAAACTATCAACTCTAATATATTAGATTTCAGATAAATCTTATAATTCTACGATAGGATGCAAAGTTTGTATGTAAAAACTTAGGAAAGAGAGAGCTCAGCATTTCTAAAATAGTATTCTGATGTGAGCCACCAAAAGCAAAAGTGTAACTCAGTGCACAAGTGGAAAGGTTAGGCAACCACAGGCCACAACTGCTGCCATAACAACTGTAAAAAACAGACTTTTTTCTAGAACAGGAAAGCGAGGCAGTCCCCACTGCAGAACATTCATTCACTGTACAAACAGGATTGCCCTCACTCCGTAGCCAGTGCCAAACATATTCTAAAATGCATTTTGACTAACCACTTTGTTGCAGATTCTCCCTTTTAAAACCTCATTAATTACAAGGTAATTGGTATCAGAGAGCTCTCCGTATACTAAAAGGGTTGTTAAAATCATCTGGCCACATTCCTTATATGCATAATTTTCATTTCTCAACAGAACATATGTATCCTAACAGACACAAACTTTCCAGACATTTAAAATATCATTGTACAAACACGAAAGCAGCATTTTCTACAGGACATTCAGGAGTGAAACTTTGCTTATAATTCTGCATTCCTAGCGTGCTTAGTTTATGTGATTTCAGATAAGTGGCCTTTACAAGTAAGATAACCTCCTGCTAACATTTCCATGCTTTTTATCCCTGCTTTATTGTCTTTTTATTTTCTGTGCTCTGAATTACAGCTGTCACTCTTCCACATGAGATTTGTAATTCGCTGCTTCATTCTCGCTGAATGTATGTTACTTCTGATTTATAGATTCTACTACATTATCTCCTGTTTCCATCTGCTGCAAGATACAGGACAGGGAATATCAAGACCATCTCTTTGACAGGGATATTTCAAGTCATATCACATATTAGGAAATTAAATTTCATGGATCAGCTAGATATGGGCAATGGAAAACCTGGAAAATGTGTTTAAGTAAGATCATCCAGTATTCAGAACTCCTGAGGAATATCATAGCTATGGAAAGAAGTTTTCGATAAACTTATGCTATGTATTTTTCTTCTTCCTGTTAGGAATTTCATTTCTGCAAAGCCAGTAAATTATTTCCAGTACCTGAGATATGAGACACATGTATGTTGTTTTCAAAGCATGTAATTCCTTGTATTTCTAAACGACAGAACTTGGTTTAGCCCTTTCTTGTTTGTTTTTCCTCATTCTCTTGTATCTTATCTGTCCACATGTTATCAGTGTAGAAGTATGAACATTATTGCTTGTTTCCAAAGAAAAATAAGTAACGTTTGACCTTTTCCTATACTGCAAGCTCCAAGGTCAAGGAATCAGTATCCTCTGAGACACATGCCTGATCCTCTGTTCGTCTTCTGTTTTGGTATGTAATAACAAATTTATCTAAAATGATTTCATATAATGATAAGATATATTTATAGCTCACATTTCATCAAGAAATATTTTTACCACTCTTGCGATAAAATAATTCATGTCGTATATGACTCACTAAAAAAAAAAACAACAAAAAAACCCCACCAAACAAAAAATCCCCCAAACAAAAGATACTTTAAGTCATGAAGATTACTAACTTCAGAGAACTAAATTCACACTTACAGATACATTTGTCTTTCAAAGGCAAATAAATGCAGTTCTTGAAAACAAAGACTACTGGATGCTATTAATCTAAACCCAAAGTTTAAATATCCTCATTCACCACCCAACAGAAATTTTAGACAAAGCGTTTATTTAAGATAAGAGTGAAAACCAGAATTAGAAATCTAAAATAAATAAGGACATATAGAATTTACCTTTAACAAGTATTTTTCTCTTCTGTTAATTCTATGAATGTTCAGACATACATGTTTCTAAAGCAAAAAATCAACACATGAACTTACCAATATAAAATAAGCATTCGGAATGCAACATACTCTCTGTCCACAACTGACATACTTCACTTTCTGTAAGAGCTTCAACACCGTAATAAGCTTGATATTCTAGTTTTGGCAACAGGAATATTGGAGTAAGCTTTAAAAGGTAAGATACAAGAAAAATCAGCACTCGCTGTCCAAAAAAATGTCCACAATTGAGCTACATTTTTTATTTGATAATCATCATAGTCTTCCACCACAGCTGAAGCTACAATGACATTTCACAGATTTTGTGTGATGGCTCACATTCTGTGAAATCCGCAGTACAAACTTTGGACTACAGAAACTCTATGTAGAGGAAGGTGAAATGGACAAAAAAAAGAGCCTAGGCAAGCTTTTACAAATAATAAAATTTTGCTGCTAAATAATTTTTCCATGCGACTAAATTAATTTGAAGTTCACACTTCTGTGCTCTACTGCCCTCTGCAGGAACTTAAGAAAAAATACATTATTATATTTCTAATTTGCTTATTATTAGTGGAATTCTGCCATTATTCCCCTTGTCAGAATCTCACTTGAAACTAGAACCTAATGCTTGGACTCTCATTTGAAATCAGAGGCTAACCTTTGCATGTTAACACTAACAGAGAATATATAAGCCTCTTCTCACTGACAAATCACAGTTTAAATTTCAGCAGGGAAACAACAGTGCTCAGTTTCTGATTACCAAACTAAGCAGCTATTCACAGGCATTTATAAGCAGTGGATCAATAGCAAAGAGATGGTATTTTTTCAAAATAAGATTCTGCGCACAGAACCTTAGCAAGTAATCAGAGCTACAAATACCTATTTCCATTTCAACAAAGCATAAACACCTCACAAAATGCCCGCCTACCATAATTCTGGTATTCTGGGGAGGGAGATATCGTATCAAATTTGTTGATTTGATGATTCAGAGGACTCTTGACAAAATAATGAATTACTGAAGATTCCAGAATAAGCTTTCCTTCTCCTGATGTTACAAGGAATATTTGGATTACACTTGCATTTAAAGCATATTATTCCTCAAGAGAAACTATTTGCTAAGATGTATACCATAGTCTTTTCAAGCAGAATGAATAGGATCTCTTTGTACCTTTAAATGTGTCCTCTGTTGTTCATTCTGTCTCCTATTTCTCTGCTTAACTAGACACAATAGCAAGGCTGAATCCTGCTTGAAAATATTTATGATCATGAACATTCTCAAAGCCTTGGGCCAAAAACCCAATTACTGCATTAACTTTTAAGAATAGTTCAAACTGACATTAGTTTACACGAGTATAATTACCCATGCATATTACTGTAATGCAGTTGTAGAAAGAAATGCAGAATCACACTTGCTTATCTTCTAATCAAGTAGGTTTACAGAGATCACAAGTTATTCTTCCCTCTCTTCCTACAGCAAATATTTACTTAAAGACGACATACACTGTAGAGTTACAATTAAATGTACTAATTGTCTGAGTGAAAACACAAATGCTATGAAGGACTGGGAATCCCAGAGACGCCAGTTGAGCACAACTGTTTAAAAGCCAAAACAAAACAAGCTAACAGCAAAATCTGTACCTTCTGGGCTTTTTTCTTTTTATGGTATCGTGGCAATGACTTCACTTTTTGCACACTGCACCGCACAAGTAGCAACAGATCATTTAAACTGAATAGCTTATACACAAGGTTGCCATCCTGAGGTGCTTTATACTCTGAAGGGTCTTCTTCAAGCATCTGAAGTTCATTTGGCAGCTTTCCTATAGAAAATAAATAAACCAGAAAATGACAAACTTGCACATTCTTTTCCATGAAGCTAATTAGTTTTTTTCCTCTTGCAGCAGATTTTTTTTAAATAGGATCTGTTTTGTTTCCTAAGATTTTGCGGTGAAAACAGTCTCATTAGGCACAAGAAGTCACTTACGTATTTAAAAAAAAAATTTGGAAAATGTCCGCTATAACTTTTAAAGAGTATATTTTTAAATACTCCATGTGTTTTATCCTAATCATTATATTTCTTACACAAACAGAGCTGTGAGACTCCTTTCTTGTACAAATGGAATTCAAAGGCTAGTTTTTAAGCCACCGTCACTCAGCACAAAGGAGACAAAAATTTTATTTACAATGAATGCCTCCTGAGAGCCACCATCCATTTAGCAGCTACTGAAATAACTCAAGCCTCAGGTTTGGATGGTAGCATAAGCATCTGTTCCAAACTGAGTTTGCTTCAATTTTAATACTAGCATATCAAAAGAAACACTTATTGGACCTCCAAGTGCAGCTTTGAGATAGGTTAGCAAATATCCCTGCATTCCTTACAGATATTTTAACAAAACATTTAAAATAAACAAGAATAAACTCCAACCTGTTTAAGATTATTTATTGAAAATTTATCCCGTTCTGTTTTTTGTCCTGCAGATATATGGAAATATGTGTCAAAACTACAACTACAAATAGGGATTGCTGTAGTGCTATGAATAAATACATTTAACATTAAATTTAGAGTTTATGTGCATCTTTGAATAAATGTATACTGTGTGAGATATCATCCAAGTGACAAGAAATAATTTTCTGTGAGTAAAATATTTAACTTAGTTCTGGCTTTCTGCAAAAAAGACATGCATAAAGGTTTATCAGCTTTCTATAGAACTTTCAGTTTGTACAATTATGCTTTCTATTCTTTCGCAGTCACACTTCAGCATCTTAGCAATATTGGCTTCACTACTTCTATTAAAAAAAAAAAAAGTCTATTATCAAACACCTGAATTCCATACTCTGGCTTTTTAAGAGGAGGAGAAATAGAAAGAGTACCATGCTGCTCAACCTTTCAAACTGAGGGAGGAGACATGGTCTTTTAGTCACTACTAAAATTCAGTTAAATCAATAAAAAGGTAGGAAACGATAACACAATTTCAACTAAACAGAATTAGTGTTAACTGTTTCCATTACAGATTAAGTAATTAAGATTAATTCCTATGTGATCAAATGCACAGCTAGTCAGAAAATACTAGCGAAGCATTTTTCCCACCAAAAAGCATTGATTCATTGGAATTAAATATTTGAGAAAAAAGAGTATCTGTCCTGATGCAACCTGCCTGGTTTCCTGTCAATTTACATAACACAATAAAGTGTTTCCAACTTCAGTTGTACAGAGCTCAGAAGCAACTCAGGCATGTGAGAAAAACCTCAAAGTTCATGGTCCCTAGGATCTTCGAGGCTTCCAATTCTTGGTTCAGGTCTGGGTTCAATATCCAGCTATCATAGGTCCAATATCCAGCTAAATGCCTGAAAACGTGGAGAGGTGGCTCGTAGTGAGTCCTCATTAGTCTTCTGAAACAGATTGCTAGGAGCTAAGAAACAGCAACTGAACTGGGAGTCTCAGAACTTAGACACCAAAATTTCAAGTTTTCTTTCAAGTTTTAATTGCATAATTTGATTACATTTTTCTTCTACAGAAAATGTAACATAATTCAATTTTTCATTGACAAGAAACTATTTTTGCAGGCAAGAAACTATTTTCGCAGATATTTGAAATTCTGAGGAAAAGCAATTCATTTCACTACCAAATGATTTCTTTTCCTTGCTTAAAAACCTTGTCTCTAACAACTTTTTGTTTCTCTAAAGTAAAACAGTATTTCACATTCACCTCTGGACAAACAGCTCCCAAAATGCTTCCTCGTATGTGCAAGATAGTAATTCTCACACAGAGAAGGTATTGTTAAAAAAAAAAAAAAAAGAAAAAAAGTCACATCTCTAAATATATGTAACAGAGGTACTATTAGGATGTTCTTCAGATGAAGGAGTTAGAACATTTTTCTGTTAAATTTTACCGAAAATTTGAAATTCTACTCCTCACACAATGAACATAATTACTTACTCTTCGGCACTCCCTGAAAAAGCCAAGTCCAGGTATTTCTAGATGAGCTGTTGGGATTTGAGGCAGGGGCTGGCACAGTTTCTGTGCTGGAGGTCACCAATGCTTTTGGAGATTGAGAGACATGGGCTGGCATAGCATTAGAATTATCACAGCTCACCATTGGCTGCTCATGAGCTTTTTGGGAAGGTGACTTGAGAAGTTCAGTTTGCATTTTCAAAATCTGTCCAACAGGATCAAATTCTTTGGACAACTTTCTTGTAGGCTTTCTGGAGGCATTTTTTCCCTGTTCCATGATATCTGAGCCATCAGTCATGCTTGCTAATGGAATCTGTGTGGGGGAAGGTGATTTGGCAGTCTCTCCTGAGGTATGAGAAACAGTGTTTGGTACAGTTGTTTTGCAAGAATCAGTGTTTTTACATTCTGTATCAATTATCAAACGCTCTTCATCTGTGTCACTACTGCATAAAGAAGTCACATTTTTTTGTGCAGCATCAGACTCTTTCTTGCAACTAACAGCATTAGACAGAGTATTTAATTTTGTCTCGTTGCCCGATACTTCTTTGGACATGATATGCTGTGCTTTGTTCAGTCCTACCTCCTCCGAATTAAAGTTTTTTTGAGATGAATTTTCTTCAGCGCTGAAGCATAGAATGCCATCTAATGATGGAAGCTGCGTGCTGGCACATGCTGAAACTCCCTGCTCAGAAATGGTGTTTTTCTCTTCTTCACCTCCACTGTTTATGGTGGATGTATTTTTTTTTCCTGTTTTTAGACCATGTGACAAAACTTTAGCAGTGTTACTAACTGTAGGAAAAGTACTTTCCATTTTAGAAGTTCTTGAGAGCTTGATAGTTGCTCCGAAAGTTTCCAGTTCTGTAACATCATCATCAAAGTCCATCCCTGTGTCATCTGGAAGAGGAATCTTCCTGTACTGGTAGGTATCAGAAGACATCTTAACACAGGGAGAAAAAAACAATAATATTAAAAAAAAATCAGCAAACAAACCAAGAAATAGAATGTGTTAATCACAGATAAGACATTGTCAAACTGAAAACATCAAAAATGGTCTACTATCCATATTTTGACTGTTGGGAGAGAGGGGCAGTAACTGAAAAAAAAAATTCCTGTGTTTAACATAGAATATCTTAAGTCCTAGGAGTTGAAAGGTCTTTCAAAAGAGAAATAAGGTTCATAAGATTTTTCCCACTTAAATAAACTGATCAAAATACATTTTAATGAAGTAAACATTAAAGCTGAGATGCCGATGTAATAGAAGCATTTAAAGGAACTAGACAGACATTTCAAAACATAGGGTCTGTAACTCAGCAGTAGAAAAACTACCAACAGGAAACCTAAATTTTCCTTCATTATCACGGAACAAGTAACTTAGGAATTATAACATAGGTTTTTGGGTTTGTTTGTTTGTTTTTAAGAAGAGGTGAAGCTACATACATCCCACTGAAACGGATTGTCCTCGGCTGGTTTGTCCATTGATACACCAGAAATTGAGACGTAAGACGTTTTAGTTGCTAGGAAGTCCATTGGAATTTCATGGAAGATTTGGTTCCTCTCTCTTACTGTCATTTCCTTTCTCGGCAGGGGTGAATCAACATAAACCACTTTAGCTGGTTTGCTGCCTTTTCAAGAATGGAAAGAGATTGAGTACTTATTAAACGAAAGGAAAAAAAGACTGTTGTATAATTGAAATAATAAATCTTTCAACTTCCAATTAATGTCAAATCCATTCCATATTCACACTAGATGAAAAACTATCCTCTCATTCATTAATGAGAGAAAATAAAAGTATGTCCAGATACAGTGTGAATTATTAGGATCCTGCAGCAGCAATACACACCACATTAACAGTTAATCATATTTTAAATGCAGTTCTAAATAGAGAATTTGTAAACTAAAAATTTAGGATTCATCATTCCTTAAACTGCATTATATCATCAAATGTATTCTGTTTTCCAAAAAGACCATTTTTTCTTCCTTTGATGAACCTCAATTTTTTTTTTTTTAAGTCTCATTGCCCAAAAGTGATGGCTGCAGTTTATATTTCTTCTAATCAGTAACTATGTCTGGGCTCTGCTGTCCCACTCTGCTGTTTACACCTTAACACGCTTACACATGAATCATTCATAGATTCATCGAAAAATAACAGTGATACCCTGCCCAATATTACACAGAAAGCAGAGGCACATGGTGAACATGCTATCACTGTTTTAGGAAAAAAAACCCACCAATCTGCGGATGAAAAAAATATCATTAATGCCAGAGGTGGGTTACAGGGAAAGTGGAAAAGGAAGGAGAGGAGAAACCCTTCAAGAACAGTAGATATTGCTAACATATTCTGAATGCCCTTTAGGTGTTAACTTTGGATCTAAAAATTAAGTTTAAAAACTGTAAAGCTGATACAAAAGGAGTCAGGCACACCTTTACATATAAAGTAATTTAATTTCATGTAGGAAAGTACAAAATTTCTAAGATTTGCAGAATTTGACAGCTTATTTACTACTATCCAGAAGTCTGCTATACAACTGTGTGAGAAATGCACACAACACGGACATTCCAAGACAATAACCATTATAAACACTCATCATGAAATATGATGCTATTTTAATACTAGTATATTTAAAAAAAAAAGTAACAAGAGAGGAAATCTATATTCAAAGTACTGACGGAGTGCTTGACAACTAAAGTATAGCATTCACATGAGTTAATCAGTTTCTTCAAAACATTTTTTGTTGCAAATGGGAAAAGTGATCTCCATGGACATTAATTATTTATTCATTATTTTATGATGTAAATAGATATTTTTAATTCCAGAAAATGTTTGCTCTTTTTTTTTCATAAAATGTCAGAATTTCTCTTTTTTTAGCTTATTGAAATCAGTTAACTTGGTAATTGTAACAGCTTCATGCAGTTGTTTTCTTTGCGAGGAGTAGAAATTACAGTTTTGAAAAGCAAAAGGACATTTAACTGATTTTTTTTTTCCTCCAAGTGGAAAATAGCTGTATGTCCAAGTTCAATGTTAATGGTGATACCTCTAGAGGTTGTTACTATTCTCAGTAACAAGATGGAACAAGGTATAGAAAACTATGAAATGACCTTGCTATCAGCTTTCCTCCTTGAAAACAGAGGACAAACTATAGCAACGGATTTTTTAAAGTTCATTTTTTATGATAACTTCGATTAAACGAAACATTTTTCTTTACAACACAAAGGTCCCTGACTCCTTACCAGACAACAGCTGAAAACTCTTAACTTCAGATTTTTGCCCTTTAAGATGTGTGAACTAAATAAGTCAAATTTTATTACTTTGTTTGATTCCTTAAATTAAAAACAAGGAAGTACTTAAGAGAAACTATTTTTTATAGCTGCATTCTAGAATGCTGCTTCCTCAGAAAAGGCAAAAATCTGAGATTACAATTACAATTATGATTTTCATTAACCTTAGTGTCTTTCTTTTTTAAATAAAACCAAAATTAAATGATTCTATTATTGCGTGAACTAAACCAGACTACCTTCTACCTTCCCGCAGCTGGTTTTACTGGATTTTCTAATTTCCTGTTCTTCAGTCAGCTCGAAAAGCATTACGAGAATATATAAAGGTCTTCATGGACAAAAACATCATTTTTATAACAAAAACATACTATACCTGCAACAGGGATCATTTTAATACAAACTGGAAGTTCCCATTGCTCCTTGTAGTTTAGTCCATGATTATTCAGTAAAGTAAATAATGATTGATTACTTAAAACTACTTGAGGACAGTATTTCAAAGCAAGTTTTTCTGCATTTGAATCTGAACTAATATCCTAAACAGAAAAAAGTTAAATTTTTAAAGGTTTTTTAAGAAAGACACACATAAATTTAAATTATTAAGAAAAACCTCAAACCCAAACAAACATGGATTAACCACCCCCACCCCCAAAAGCCCAAATATCACCACAGTGCCAGGCTTCAGAATCAAATGAAAAAGCAAAAAAAATCCCCTGAAGTTTTTTGCTGAATCTTATGCATCCAAAGCGTGAAAAAAATATCTTCTTAACTTTTATCTTTCAGTTCATTCCTATTAATTTGAATTACTAGATTGAATAGGAATTTGGATGATCGTGAAATATGGGAGTGCATTGCAGAAGAAAAAAAAACCAAAACAAAACAACCAGATTCACTCACACATGTACTATAGGTCTTCTTAGGAGTTAAGTAATAACACAATAAAGACGTCTAACATTAAAGTATGGTTAAAACTGCACAGTTGTTTGAATACAGATTACATATAAAGAATCTTAGAATAAATATAAAAAAAATGAAGATTACAAATTCAGAATTGAAATGATAAAATTATTAAACATTATGAGAACAGGTTTCCATGAAGAGAAGAGACTGGGAATGCTCAGGAGGTGGGAGGAGAACATCAAGGAATAAGAAGATGACGGAAGCCCAGGAGCACTGAGGACCACGAGAGAGAAATAAGAAAAACCTAGCTATGTTCTTTTTTCTGCCACCTGAGACATCATCAGAAATATTCTCTGTTTATAGCTATAACATCTCTTGAGGTATGTATCATTCTCTTGTGTCACCTCTGCTACTTTCTTAAGCAAAAGTGTTTTTGCAATCACAGTGCCTCTGTTGAAAGTTTTGGTTTTGATATGTGAACAAACTCCTTAAATTAGTGGATAACAAATTATCTGGAATAGAGAGTCACAAAAACCAAGTTCTACAGAATTAAAAACTCATTGATTTTCTCTGTGGAAGAACACAAACAGAAACATCAGATATTTAACGGTAAGGTCGAATGGAATCCAAAAATTGTTCAACTCGGAAATGGAGTTTATGCTGTTTAATAAAAGAAATTCCCAGGGTGAGCTAACCTAACCGACTTTTCAGAAAACTAGATAAAGTATTTATTCTTACCCTCAACACTTCTTTCTTAAATCAGAAGCCTTTACACCTACGTGTATCCATATGTATGTACACACACTCACACATACAGAAGCCAGCTTAGAAATTGCAAAGCAAAGTTTAAAAAGAATACTGTAATACACAATTCTATCTAGATTTCACAGACAGTATGTTCCAGTTTAAGGACCTCTTCAATGTTTCATTGAGGGAACAGAGGAAGTCCCTTCACGAGGTACTAGGTCCGAAAGGTAATAACCTGACTTTTGAAGAGGGCAGTGTGATTGCTATAAATGAAATACTAAACAAATGTTGATACAATATATGTTCCTATGCTATAAGATGTATAAGATTAGGAAGAAAAAAAAAAAAAAAAACAAACGACATTTAATGCTGCCACATAAAAAGGACCAAATTGCTCTTCTCTACAAAATATGCCTTAAAATTGACAATAAAAAGGTTACTTACATTGTGCATAATAGAAGCCTTTTTTTCTGGAGTTATAATAGATGTAACAGTTTTATAATCTGTGGGCAGTTGAACAGGCATGGTAGGGAAATCTGTTTTACCACGTCTTGCTGTACCCTTGAAGAAATCAAGCGGCATCAGAAAATAGCTTTATCAGAAATCATGCTGACCCAACACTGCACTTTTTATAAGGAAAAATATTAAGAATTTATGCAGGTGCATTATAAAGTTAGTGTTATATTAAAAAAAATACTATTAAAGTAATCTTGTTATTGCAAACATACAGTGAAGAGTGTTAACAGCTTTACTACCAAAATAATTTAATTAATTTTTTCATTAACACTTTTAATTATAAATTATAACCCCCTAACCCAAGCATTGAATAATACTTGTAAAAAACCTGAATCCTTGCATAACACAATCCAGATGTAATTCTACTTATTTGAAATAACATCAAAACAATAATTATATGTAAGATATTACCATTACAAGAAGATTTTTTTCCAGCCTAAAAGTCAACTGTGTATGAAACTTTCCTCCCATGATACTCATGACCTCCTGGAGCGTGTAAAACTCAGGATACTTTTGCACATGTCCAATGCAAGCACGTAATAATTCCTAACATAAAAAGAAAAAATAGTTTATGCATTTGTATCTTTCATAAGAATTTAATTTTTAAAAGTTTTTTTTGCAATTGCAAGTTCCATTTGCATATACTTTCTGTAGAGAATACAGATATATTTAGCAGATGACCGCTAAAAAACTTGTTCAACTTTTCCAGTTAGAGACAGTGTTTAAAAACTTATAGATACCAGTACAACTCTATAATAATCTTACAATCACTGGTATCAGAACTGAAACATACTCTAAATTCTCAACCCTTCATATGCAAGGCTAACAACGTATGCACACAGGCTCAGACCAACCATAAAAAAAAAAAGTTTAGTACAGTTTGAACTGCACTAAACCAGGTGATTATTTTCTTTTCAGTTTATTTATCTTGGCTTTCAGAGGGACTAGTATTTTTTTGTGTTACTACCTAATTTACACTAGGCCTAGGTAAAAGTCGCAAAGGTAAAGACACAGGAAGATTCCGTATGTGTTGAAACTTGCTTTCATGTCAACTCTAGACCCTAAGATAATTTTTTCTGATATCTGGATTATGCATTTAAGACATTTAGGTTTTATTTAGTAACTAGCATGAGTTATTTCTGCAAGTATTATTTAAAACTAAATATGTGCCTCCATTTAATTTTTAACTCAGAATATCAATCAACATAACTATAAATAGGACTTCAAGTCTGGAGACACATTTTGTGATCAGATGACAAAAATCACTTAGAAAAATAGACACGAGAGTAAGATATAAAATTACAAAGCCAATCCCCATTTTCAGAAAAAAAAGGCAAGATTTTTGTCCTCATGTCTGCCCAAACTGTGTGTTAATGGGAGAACAAATATATCTTGTGTGTGAAAAAGCACATAATAAAAAGTGTTATGGTGAAATAGAAGCAATCCTTCTGAATTTAACTAAATGCTCTACTCTCTCATAAACACATTTATTCTTGTTTTATTCTGTAAAAGAAAGTGATGCGGCACTTACTAGAAAAGACTGAAATTTTAACAAAACGCATATAGAGTAGGCCAGTTCAATTAAGGCAAGACACTATGAGGAAAACAAGCAAGAGTAAGTCAACCCACTGATGGGAAAGTTTAATGAACCTGTATTCTAGAATTCTTTTCCTGAAATGTGCTATTAAACCGAGAACGATATATAAAGTCGCATTCATGTCTGGTTTTAGAATCATCAAAGTGGATATTTAACACAGCATGAACTTGCAGATGATTATGATTAAAGCCTGAGTAACCTCTGATTAAAGTGACTTTGTAACATGTCACTGTGGAGGAAAGCTTAACATTTTGTCCAGTAGTGTATATTTAGGAGCAGCTAGTTAATGCAAATGCATAGTAAAAATACAATTTCTCCCTTCCCAAATATAAAGATGTCATTTACTTAATTGATAACTAAATCTTTGTACAGTATTGCATTCTGTGACCTCACTTATATTGTGTCTTATTGGCTACAATAAACTGTGGGCTAAGCCATGCTGCGCAGCGTAAGGGAAACGGCGACTTCTCATGTCTCATCCCAACATGGAATCAGCAGAAGTTCAGGGCACATCAGATCCCATGAGCAGTGCCTACGTATCTTAAGCACGACTCCAATATGACTGTTGAAGAAGAGAAGGAATTAAACACAGTATTGGTAATTACCTCAGTATAACGTAGTCCATCTTCAGAGATGGCATCATAATCTTGGGCGCAGCTTTTTGCAGCGTTTTGGGCAAATTTCATAAATTCTGCAATTTCATTGTTTACTACTTCTTTCATTTGCTGGGGGGAAGGAAAAATCTATTTTTTAAGACAGAATGGAATACTGTAGGCTAGGTATATAACCAGCAAAATTTCCAGAGAGGTAGTACAGGTGATGGTATGAAGGAGGGCACAGATTCCACTTGTTGATCAATCTGGCAAGTCTTTCCATATGTTCAGAGTTCGACTTCAGTAAAAAATTTTTTTGCAAGGCCCATTTCCTTAAAAAAAAAATCCCAGAACAACAAAACACCACTCCCCAACAAACAGCAAGCTTCTTTTGATCATATACTGGTGGTTTATAAGAAGAAAGGTTACGAGACATTGTTGGAGCAAGTTTACATGACAGAGTCACAAAGATATCAGTTCTGACTTCATAAGCAATTACATTATAAGTAACAACAACGCAGTAGGCACTGATTTGCCTGGGAATGACTTTCCCATTGTTACAGCATAAAATAAAGGAATTAGCATTAACAAGGTAGCATGGCAAACCACATGTAACGGCTCAAAAACATCTGCTGATTAATTACATTATACAGGATTCAACTAAAATGATACTTCCAACCAAGATGAGACATAGCCTTTCACTATTTAAACAACATTGCTGAGACTAAGCAGCAAGTGTGAACTTGTGCCTTTCTACTCCCATAAGCATTAATGTGGCAAGCATAGAAGGTCAATGCACAGGTCCCCTCACATGCTAATGAAGACAGTTCCCATTACAGTGTGCTGTCAAAGATCACATCAAAATGTATCCATCGCCCAACATTATACAAGACTGCTACATGCCATTATGAAATGCTAAAATCACAGGAAGGTCAACTTCTTAACCACCAAAAATGTGGTGTTTTTTGAGGGTGGGTGAGTGTTTTATCAGCTATCAAAGATCTACAGTTACCATCAGTTGTTTAGACTACTACTAAAAAACAAAACAAAAAATCCACAAAAACCCCATCCACTTTCAATGAAATAACCAAATACACTTTCAATTTACATTAAAAATGTTATCCTGAATACTTTAAGCCTTCATTACCATTCATAATACTGTGTTAAAAGGAAACTATGACAAATGGAATTTAAAAACATTTTTGCTACATTTTCCTTAGCTCTTTGTAACAAAAAAAAAAAAAATGTATGACTCCCTCTGTGGTGTTCATATGTACATATATGCACACTTACCAGATATGTGAATAATTCTCTTTGACTTGCTGCGTTAACTTGAAAACGGTTTACTTTTTTTGAGTACTTAGTCATGAGATATAAATATGTTTTCTGCTCCTTCTCAGTCAAACAAGAAGTAAATGGATAGGGGAGCCTAGGTTCTGGAAAAGGATGATTGTCAGTTGTGCTTTTAGCCTCTGCCTCAACTGGATCTGCAGCCTGCATGCTACAAGTCTGTCTGTTTTCTGAAGAGTTTGCCAATGCCTCCACATTTTTCTTTGCCTCTCTGAAAGAAAAGTAATAAACGAAAGAACTTACACTTTTCACATAAATATTTGTCAGAATTAATTAAGGAAGTCATGCAAGCCTAAACTTCAAATCCAGCAAAATGCACACTGTGAGATACTGTTCTATTCCAATTCCTAGTCTATGTCACAGGCATTTTCTTATTCTGGAACTTCACCTGGACAATCAGACTAACCCTTAGTACCAACAGCAGGTTTGCCACCGGTTTAAAGATGAAAAAAAAAAAAAATCTTTTTTTTCCCAACAAAATAGTGTATATATTAGTCTGTATACTCAATATTGTGGTGACAAGCTAAATATGAAACTCTAATTCTTTGTTCTAGAAACATCCATTATTAATGAAAAGACAAAGTCTCAACATTTTGTTGGCTGGAGTTCAGAAACAGTTTGCACTCAGAAAGGTCTAACTTAAAAGTCAAAGTTATGATAGTAAAGGAGAAAGACTTAACAAGAAAAAGCCTTTCTTTCACTGCAAAAGAAGTAAATTAAAACTACTGAATTGTAACAATAGAAATTCCAGATTTCAATGAAGGAATTCCTAAAAACAGAGTACACAATTCAAGAGTTTCATTTTCTGCTCCAAACAATGCTGAAATAAGTTGCCAAAAATAATATTGGGCTAAGGCAAAGGGCATAGCTGCCCTAACAACAACAAAGATACAACATTATAAAGCTGGTTCATAGAACTCCAGTATATGAAGGCCATCTTAGCCCTGCTCTATAGAAAATAACTGTTCTTAAGAGAGAAAATATTTTAAGTTAACAAAATGAACATTAACTGCTGATCTTGGAAAAAGCATATTTTTAAGATACGATTTCAGCAGTAGAAAACATCTCAAGTGTTACTCAAATCCAGCAGTATCACGTCCACAGTTCTTAATAATATTTCACAGCTGTCTCTCTGAATCAGAGAACGTGTCCATCCTCATGGCACAAACTGGCAAATTTAATTAAGCTGCAGCAGCAACAAGATGCTGACTCAGATATGCCAATGTAGGAACATCAAGAAATTCTAGCAGCTTAAATTGGCTATATTCAGCACTGAATGAAATGGCAGCACATCAAGATCATTTCAGTATGCAGTGCTGTCACAGTCTTCATCAGGGTGCAAACCAAAATAATCTGACGGAGCTTTTCTGTCCATATTTACAGCATTATACTTTATTTGAGCTGATGGCTTAAATTTTTCTCCTTATCAGCAACCTGCCTTCACAGCTTCTATGGTGAGAGAACATACACTTCAGTAAATATCTATCAGAAACCCCAATATAAAAACTGACAAATTTCTTCCAGCTTTTACTTTCACATTTGCCCCAACAGGTTCCATTTCTCTTCCTCTTGACTATGACCACGCAACCCAGTTCCACCAATTTCTGAATTTTTCTGGTTGCAACCTCTCTTCTGGCTATAAATCCACTTCTACCATACACAACTGAACACAATCCCACTCTTGAGTGCAGTCATCTCTACTCCAGAAACCCTTTTTCTACATCATGTAAAGGAAGAATCCTACAGTAATATTCAGTGTACCCAACAGCAAGCTGAGAGGGCTGTCCTCATCTCTGTCAGTTCAAGGCAAGTTGCTCAGACAGACATGAACCAGAAAGCCTTCTCTAAAGATGTGGGATACAAAGACTCATGTGATGTAGACAGGTATTCCCCTCAAATGCACATTCTCAGTGTTAGTTCATAAAAATACAGTAATTCCCCTTTACAACAAATTATTTCTCCACATGCTGAACTCCTCACTTAGAGCACAGTAGCTACCTTGGTCTCCCATCCACATTCTGGGATGTATGAATGTTCATCCACCATGAGACACTTGTCACTTGTATCTCCCTACCAGCTTAACAACTTATTTAAAAAAAAAAAAATAGCCCAAATACAGTCCTTCAACTTCTGAAATCCAGCAGCATGAGCTATGCTTTTCACTATGCGAAACAAAGGGTGACTCTGCTTCCTCAACTTAAGAAAATAAAAAAAGACATCAAAACTGCACAAACAATACTACTGGTACCACCTGTGTTCACATAATTTCATTTCTCATTCTTCAGCTAACACTCTATACAGTTTCTTCATTACTCAAGGAATTAATTGCATCTCCACCTGTACCTAAGACACTGTTGGATCTATGTAAACAGTGTTGGCTACTTCCAAAAGATACAAATAAAAAGGATTTCAATGTACACTATTGTCAGCCTTCTACCAAGTGAGAAGACATGGACAGACAGCAAGACATTAATTTCTAAAAGGAATTAGGTCTGGTTCATGGGTTACACAATCCTCACTGTGACCAGTTAAAGAATGTGGGTCAAACTTCATCCCTCTTTGGTACATAAGAGAAAGCAAAAAAAAAAAATTAAGCACCACCCACAAAAAATAACTCAAACATCATCCCCAAACCCCCAAAATACCACCCTACCCCCCAAAAGACACGAAAAACCACAGGTCCCAACCTAGACTCTTCCCACTTTCTGAGGTTCCACAATAGGTAAAGCACAGACCAACTGCTGGACCAAGGAGTCAGTAACAAATCCTTGGATACCAGATAACATGTAGCTTTCCCCCAAAACAGTAAGCGTATGTATCAACAGGATCATGACAAACAGCACAAAATTATAATATAACAGAATATACCTGTTTGATAAATGCCATAGTTCAGAGAGGCTCGGAGCCAATGAATACTTTTCATAAATTTCGCGTGAGAAAAATACTTCACTGCCATTTTTTGGTGAAATATCCCTGATAATAAAAAACAAAAAAACAAAACAAGAACATTGCAATGCACAAAAAGTTAAAGCCACATCTGCCCCTGAGAAGCAAAGAACAAAATTATTTATTTAAAAAAAAAAAAAAAAGGCTATCTACACAGTGTTTCCACATTCCCTCTTTATGGAAGTTACATATATACTGTCTAATTCCCTACTGGTTTTCAGTAGTAAAATACAGGTGTTCTTCACAGTCCAAAAAGAACAATTTCATTATACAGGGTATAAATTCTAGATACGGTGAGATAAACCCTGATGGAGCTACATGCTTTCAGATGTTCATTAGTCAAAACCAAAAATTGGGTTGAACTGCTGGAATTTTGAGAAAAATACAACAATCCTGTTTTTAATTTTTCAGAAAAGAGATATTTTGTCTTCTACGCAGACTTTACCTTCTAAACTGTCTTTTTTTTTTTTTTTTTTTTTTAAATAGCCCTTCCAGTGTACAGGCTTTATACAATGCCAGTCTTCCCAAGTTATGTTGAAAGGCATGAGAAAAGATTTATTTCTGTCTTCCTCACAAATGAACTAATTCAAAACCAACTCACCTCTCTAGGCTTAAAAAGCCGAATTACTTCTTTGTAGGGCTTCACCTCTCTAGGCTTAAAAAGCCGAATTACTTCTTTGTAGGGCTTTTCATATTAAAAACAGGAACAACGTCACGGCTCCAAATCCATACCGTGCACGTGTATTACTTAATTGTTCCTCGTTTCTGAACATACATAAACATACAGGCTAACTCTTCCTCAGGGAAAGCGCACTCACTCCTCCCCTCTTCCACTGAGAGAACGACAAAAAATTGCACACACACCCCCCCCGCCCAGCGACGGGGCGGAGCCGGGCGGGCGCGGGAACCCAGGCCCGCCCCGCTGCCCCCCGGCGCATGCGGGCCCCGCCGCGCGGCGGGCTGGGCGGCGCGTTCCTCTCTCGGCGGCGCAGCGCGGAGCGAGGGGACACCTTCCCGCCCCCCGCTCTTCAGACGCGCCCCGCTGGGGCTGGGCGGAGAGGGGTAAACGTACTCACCAGGTCAGCAGCTGCCCTTTGGCCGCCATCTTGACGGACCCCTCGGGGGAGCGTGCTCCCGGTTCCTCGTCTCTCAGCCGCCTGAGCCTGCCTCACGGCATTGGCCAATCAGCGTACCAGAGCGCCGGACCAGGTGTTCTGAGCCAGCCAATGGCAACATGGGCTCGAGCAGCTGGAGGGGCTGCGGCGGCCATCTTGCGGCAGGCGGTACTGCTGCAGGGCGGGGGTGAGGGCGCGGGGGCTGAGCCGCCGCCGAGGCCCGTGCCGGTGCCGGCCGCGTCCCGCCGCGCCGGGAGATGAAATGTGCCTAAGCCCTCTCCGCGCTCTGGGCTCCGCTCCGACTCCACGTTCTTCACTAAGGTGTGGCCCTGACCAGATGTTGGGTGCCTCGAGTGGCAGTTCCCGCCCTGGGTGTGCAGAGGCGGCCGGGCCGGGCTCTGCCGGGCGGCTCGTCCCTGAGGGGAGTTGGGAGCCTGTGTGAGAGGGCTGAAGTACCCCGTGGAGGTTGCTGCATTTGGCAGCTTCTCTCCTCTCCTGGG
The DNA here is from genome assembly GCF_047370975.1 of Nipponia nippon. Lineage (NCBI taxonomy): Eukaryota > Metazoa > Chordata > Aves > Pelecaniformes > Threskiornithidae > Nipponia > Nipponia nippon. Next base: position 30,926,364 of record NW_028262413.1, on the reverse strand, counting down.
CTTCCAGTTCCCTGGCTCACTTCCCACTTGTTAACATGTGGGCAGAGCCACAAAACCTTTTTTCTGATGATCAGGGTTTGCAGTGTGGTAAAATGTAGAGTTCAAATATTCCCAGTAGCTGTAGGTCTAGGTGATGGAAACTCATTTGCTTTTGGTGTTACAAGGAAAGGGGATCCCCTTCACATTTCTATAGATGGAGAAATGAAGAGCAAAGCAAGGATTGTGGCATGAAGCCATCAAAGCATTCACAGCACCTAGTCCTGTAACTAAAACTCTGGGCACTATACACAAACAGATAAAAATACTGAGATGATTCAGAATGATGTCCAAACCCACCAACAAAGGAGTCTCTTTAGCTTGCTTGCAGATCAGTTTGAAGGACATTGTTTGATTTTAATTCTGCCCTTTTTTGGTTTGTGTATCTCAGAGAAGCGGAAAGGTTTCTGTCTCCCTACTGGATCCACCCAGAGCCCAGTCCTGGAGGTAGCCTTGTAAGGAGTAATCTTACTTCAAATCCCAGGTATGGTAACAGTTACATAGCCAAACAATTAGAAGACTTACCCCAGATTGTGAATGCGGCAGATTAAATCCTACTTTAGTCTGCATCTCTAAAACCTGTGGTGTCTGTTTCTTTTTTAATGGTGCTACTTCCTACATGTGATCCTTCTAGTTCCGTGACATAAACACGAACATCAGGAAACACTTTTTCACTGTGAGGGTGACCGAGCACTGGCACAGGTTGCCCACGGAGGTTGTGGAGTCTACATCCTTGGAGATAACTCAGAAGCTGTCTGGACATGGTCCTAGGCAACCGGCTCTAGGTGGCCCTGGTTGTGACCTCTGGAGGTGCCTGCCAACCTCAACCATTCTGTGATTCTGTGAAATAGCCACAAAACCACCACCTCCTAACCCCCACTTTAGCTTTCCTTATGGGTGGGCATGGGAGTCCTCCGTTTGTCTCACTTCAGAAAAATGCCTGTGTTTTATATTGCACTATGTTCAATAGTATATAGTTGTTGCCTAACCTGTATCTTAGTGGTTAGGAACTTTCCCGTGAGTGGAAAGATTGAGCAGGAATCATGTCCTGAGGATGGGAAAATTAAACCCGGGTTATCAGTGTCTCAGAAACTGCTTTCATCATGGAGCTCCTGTAGAACAAATGGCACTACTTAGTGCAACAGTTCTAAGAAAGTCATGACTTCCACTACTTTTTTTGTAGGCTTGATCTGTAGGTGAAGGCTGCTTCCAGATACAGTGCTTCAAAGATGAATGCTAATACCCATTTCTGGATCACAGTCAGGCATATAAATACTCAGCTGTTAAAGCTCTGTCAAGACTGAGGCATTTCTGGGTAGGTGCAGAAGTAGAATTTTACATGCCTGAAGTCTTAAGACCAAGTGTGCTGCTGACATTCAGGTGTTCCCAAAGTTAGCAAAGCAGAGGGGAGTTGCAACTTCGAATTTTGATGCCTAAATTGTATTAAAACCACAATTTTGATAACCAAATCCTCATTTAAATTTAGCCCAAATTGGTATTTCCAAAGTCAGTGGGAAGGCCTTAAGCCAGATTTCTTGTATCTGGTACTTGATGCAGTGAACTGTGATTTCAAACAAGAAGACACCTTCAAGGAGAGGGAAGCTAGATTAATCCACATTTATTCTGAGGAGGTTTAAAGCTCATGTTGGCCAAAAGAGGAGCTTAAAAGGTGCTTGAGAGTCTTGTTTCCCTGCTGCCAAACATTACTTGATGTATGTGCTAAACAGCTCTGATATACGTGCTTGGAAGCACAGCCTAATTTTCTAATGGTGTATTCCTTAAGGAATAAACGTAATAAACCACGATTCAGGAAAACAAGATGCTACTGACAAAAAATTAAGACAGATTTTTCCATTAGAAGCTGAAGTTTTATTACAGGATAACAGTACATAAAGCACATCTAAAATCGATGTGTTCAATGCACTTAATAAAGGTAATGTAATATTAAAGGTACAGTTTCTAAGTACAATATAACAACATTCATATTAGAATGAAAATTGGAGTATTTAAAAGACAACATTAAATCTTTTATTTTTACAGTCATATTTACAAAATGAATCAAAATACTTTTTTCGGGACTGAGTAAAATAACAAACTTGAATATAAGCAGGCTATTGGAAGAGTGAGTTGGAAAGGTCCATGAAAGTGAAAAGTTAAGTGATTGGGTAAAGATCATTAGCAAAGGTTTAGTACAATACCACTTTAGTATTCCTCTTGATGGCTTACATTTTATTGTGGCTAGAAAAGGAATTTATACATACTGTACACATAACAGACAGCATATATTTACATGTACAGTATAATTGCATTTAAACTTGTGTGTATTTACAGAAATTTGAGCATATCACTCAACGAGGTTTTTGAAGTCTATGTGCTTAATCTTCAAACTGATGTCTATTTGTAATCAGCATTTATTCTGGTCTTGTTACATTGAACATTTAGTAAACAGGGAGAATATATGTTAACCAAATGGTTTTGCATAAATATATCAAACTATTAAAATTAAAACAATAGGGAGAACCTGTTTCTAGCATTATGTATAGGTTAGTACGTACAAATTTAAGAGCGACTCCTTTTCTCTTGGAAAATATCAAAAGGTGACTTAAATCAACAAGGGAAAATAAAATTGTCATGGCTTATATTTAAATAAGATTGTAGCTTCAAGAGGTTTTTATAATTGTCCTGATAGTGTTTGCAATTAAACATTCCACTTATGAAAATATACCCACGGTGCAGTAAAGTTTGTATTTATTTTTAGGACAACAGTATGTTTGCTGTTTAAAAAAAATTATTTATATATATATATTCCTTGGATTGAGGGTATAAAAGCAGTGCATGGAAGCCAAGAATCATGGCTTTAAAATTCACTACCTTCTATTATCAAAAAGTGCAGTAAACAGAAACATTGTATTTAATAAATTGCTCAAAAATCTTTGCTAAAGATCTTATAAATTCAGTAATATTACAGAAAAATTCTAATAAATATTTAAAAGGTTAATTACCTCCTTAGTTAGATATTTGATATCCATCAGTTTTTAAGATTAACATGAAAACAGTATCTAGAATGAAAGGAACAGGGGATAGGAATACTTTTAAGGGTACATGACTACGTAAATTAAGGTATACATGAAAAATAAAAACAAAACCCCCAGACCTGACAAAGCGTTGCAAATTCCACTTCTTAACTAACTTTAGTTGCTAATGGCTGTCCTTGGATATGTATGCATGATTTATAAAGCATATCCAAGGACTGAATTTAGCCATCCATCTATCATGGAAGATTTACAGAAAATTCCTATTTACAGTAACTGGAGTTAAGTGTGTAGGCATGGCCTAGTAACATCCGCAGTTTGAGTGTGTACAGATCCTATTTAAAGTGAAGAGGGAGGAAGGCACCCAGCAGAATAACATCTATAAATATCAGATGCAACAACAGGATAGAACTCTCCCAACAAGCCAAATAACTACCTCCCTTTCAGACAGACAATGTATTGTAATTACTTTATACTGGCAGATTAGCTGTTTTTCTTTTTTCTGATACAATACAGGCAGACTCCTTTAGCAACCAAAAGGATAACAAGCTGGACAGAACATTTTCAATAACGTTAATAATTAATAATGTTAATAATGTAGAAAAAAATTCTACATTTGATATCAAGTATCTGTACCAGTGAAGTAATTTTCTCCTTATTAAATATACTATAGAATAATTTATATAATGACACTATGCATTTAAAGAGAAAACCATGTCCCAAATCTTGTACTCTGATACAGGTACTTGTTGGGCATATGTTGGTGTATATATATATATATACACAAATATATATATATTTATATATAGTTATACTCAGTGAAATTAACAAGACCCAAACGTGGTATTGTCTAGGAATAAAAGGGGTTTGTTTGCTTTTGTTCACAAAAGTAACTTATCTAGCACCACACATCAGAAAAACACAAAAATAGCACACTCTAGTTCTAAACAGCTATGTCTAAAATAGATTATATAGTAAAACAGATATTATACAGCATAATGTGGTATTTGATAAACAGATAAATATTTGCACTGTGTAGGCTGTTTATAGTATAACTTTATCTATACAGAACGAAAGCAAAAAGTTAACTGTATAGAGGTGAGCAGAACAACATTAAATATTATGACTCCAAAGCAGAGACAAAGTTAGAGTTGAAAGAATAGAGCAAGATAAAATGTTTACAGGCCATTACAAGTCCTTAAATTAGTAGTAAAATAAGGAATCAGTTGCTCAAGTTTAAGAAAGCAGTAAACAAGAGATTGCATTTACATGCAGATGTCTAAAACTTGTATTTCTTTTAAATCTATGCACAAAAAGTCATTTGTTTTTATTGCTTGACATTCAGTTATGGCTAGAGTATTTTTAACCTTTTTTTGTACTTTGGAAACAAGAATATTGTTAAAGGTGCCATAAAAATGGACAACATTGAAAACAGTTTGCAAATAAACCACCTAACACTGCAGTTCTTTATACATTTTAAAAAGCCTTGTCTGGGGTTTGTCATATGTTAAATATATTTAATCTGGGAAAATACATTGTAGCTTGAAGCCTCCCATTGGCCCAAATATCCAATACAAAAACACATCTCCAGAAAAGGAGCAGGCAGACAATACAGTTACATATAAAGAAGCAGCCAGTTAATGTCCTAATAGTTCAAATATTCACCACTGTTCTGTAACTTGTTTCTAAATCAATGTAGAAATGAGGAACATTTTGGATTTAGAAAGGTGTACAGTACGTATGCCTTTTTGTGAAATAAAATTCACTGTATTGCTTATGAATTCTCTGCATTAGATATAGATAGAATTACAGATTGCAAGTTCCTGTAAAGTTTGTGCATCTACATTAAGACTTTGTGGGGTAATTTAGGGTAGTGTTTCTCAAACCGAAAGTCACAACCATTTGAAAGTCGCTGCAGTGTTTAGATTATTATCAAAACGCTATGTCAGGCAAACGTAGCTCGGTTCTATATGAAGTGTGGCAGCTGGGTTCTCCAGCGCAGAGCATGTGGTTGTGCTGGCTGCAGACGAGCGCGCTGGCCAGGGAACTCGTCCCGCTTGCTGGATGCAGCTCAGCCCCTGCAGCGTGGAGGAGCTGGAAGGGCTGGCTGTTGGCTGCAAGCGTTTGCAGTAGCCATGGAGTTACTAAGTACTAGCAGCAGCTCAGTTCCTTCAGTTAGGAAATGCTGCCAGTCATCACAACTGGTTCGCACTCCCTGCCCTAGAAGAAGTAAGTTAATTCCAACACAGAGAGCCCTATGAAGAAATATAGCCCAGAGGGATTGTGCTTTCAGAAAGCTTGAGAAACACTGACTTATAGGAAAACAAGTATACAAAGGACATATGAACACCGAAAACATGCAGATGTTAACAAAAAGGTGTGATGTCACACATCAAGTTGAACAACTTGATTGTGAAGTTCAGCTTGAAGAAGTAATGAGATTATGAGGGAAGACATACAAGTGAATATTGTGGCAGAAGAAATGAACCTGTGAGTATTGATCTGAAGCCTTTATCATGTTTTGTTTCTTATTTGGATAGCCTACTTATTGCTATAAAGTTATTGCTATATTCTACCAATGATAAAGGCAAAAAAAAAAAAAAAAAGATCAACAGCAACGTTACGTATGAAAAAGGTAGAATACAGCTTTTATTTTGATGTTAAAATTCTATTTAGTACCTGAATAAAGTTCCAAAGATAGACTGTATCTTATCCTAAATGTTACATATTTTCCCCCTCAAGTCCAGTGACTTAGCATTATTTAGCGAGCTATTATCACAGTACTAGGATTAAAGCACATACTGCAATGATTTTTAAATAAATACTCATTTAAATTTTAAAACTTCTCTTTTTGTTGTTATATTTGGTATCTGTATGCATTTGCCCTCATTTCCACCAAATGATTTACTGACAGGAATATTTAAGCATAAAGAAAATAGGAGGCTAATATTCAAATATATTCATGGATGAAACTTTTAAAGTAATAAATATTAGTACTAATAGTGAAAAAAATAATTCTAATAGTTATATTTCTCCAGCTAAGGAAAACGAAGATGTTTCTTTTGTGCAATCTGAATCAGCTAGCACAGGTAGAATTTCATATACTCAATACTCAAGAGAAAATTGCTTATTATTTTTGGATATTGGATAGTAAATGCTGTTTCTGACATTTATATTAATAAGTTTACATTGGGGAGTTTAGGAGTGTGCACAGAAAAAAATACACATTGTTTGTACAGCTTATACTATGCAACCTGTTTTGTTCACCAAGTACAGACTGGGGAATGTCTATGCCAATCAAAAAAAAAAGATATTGTAACGTTTGGATCACCCCACTACATACTTAAAACATCTTATAGATTGTACATATTAACAGTATGCTTAATTGATCTGCAAGCACATAAAGAATAGGTTCTATTGCGAATCAGCAATAGGAATTTTCTTCTGCTGAAGATGCCAGAACACAAACTGATCAAGAGGTCGTACTTGCTAAGCGGTTGTCTGGCTTGGAAGGCCATTCCAAGCTAAACTCGACTATCAGCCTGTAAAACCGTAAGAAAGGTTTCCCTGTTTATTAAGCAACCTAAAGTAAACAACTGGAAGCCATATACCCAGTGAAAAAAACCTCAGTAACCTAAGATACTGGAGAACTGATGCTTTTTGCAAGAAGACAGACAGGTTTGATGGAGAAATTCAGTCTCTTCCCAGTCTAACCAAAGTCTTGAAATCTTGCTCATTGTGTTTGTAGTTGCTTATTTACTTTTCTACTTGCATTTTCAAAAGAATGTGAAGCCATAAGCCAAGGCGAAATGGGACAGGCTTCCAGAATCCTACAATTTGACACGTGGAGACTTCCTAGACATCGCTGGTTTTTGGTGCCATTGTAATCACTTGGAATTGCTGTATTTGATGTACTAGATAGGAAAATGGCTCAGCCTCAATGTTTCTTTCCCGTCAGGTTTTTTGCTTTACCGTGAAGCGTATGCAACAATGACAGACAATGTCTGAATTGTTCTTGTAGTCCTGCCGATCTCTGTTCCTTTCTATGTGACTTCATTGTCGAAACCTCATCAGTACCTTTTCATTCTTACTGTGCTATCATAAACTAATTTGTTTTCTTTGACAATAATTTTAACACTGAAAACCCATTTTCTATTGCAAAACACTGAAATTCAGCTGGAAAAATAGTCCTATCATTATAAAAAAAATGTCCAGAGGGTATTGAAATTAATTTCAATCATTCATTTAATGGGTAAGCATTAATTTCTTTTCTAAAATATAATTGCAAAACCTTTGCGCTGTTTGGAGTACTTTTGTTTTGAACAAAATAAAGATCAAAGAGCAGCTATACTGCAAAACTGAGAAAGAGAATGAGGCACGCATAGAGCATTTAGTTAAAAAAAATATCCAGTTCTCTTGTGCCTGGGGGGGAGGGGGAAGGGAAGAAATACTAGCATATTTTTTTTAAAAGTAATTTGTTCCACCAGTAGTACTGGCCACCCTGTTGAAGAGTTTTAGAAGATCCCTGAGCACATTAGTTTCTGACGCTTAACCCCAGCTCCAAAATGATAGGGCTTCTGTTGTTGATAACGAGATGGATTGTCATTCACAGTTAAGTCAATCATAAGGTGCTTATCTATTTACCCTTTTTTTCACCAATCAGCACAAAGAACTGTCAGAAAATAACTTTTATTTTTCTTTTTTAAATAATAAAAGGGCACAAAATTTAAACAATGTTTTGTGACAGTGGTTTAGGATTATTATCTGGCTGCCCCTCAACAACAGACAAGTGATTCAATCGACATTCCTTAGCAAAAAAAAAAAAAAAAAAGGCAAAAAAAGAAAAAAAAGGCAAAAAAAAAAAAAAGAAAAATCCTGTACAAATATGTATTTTTCCCTGAGGGATCAAGGTTACACCCGCAAGTGCTCTATGTACATATTGCACTGTAGAGGAATGAAGAACATGTGCAAAAAAAGCAACAATGATTGAAGCTTACTAATCAAACCTTTTAATCACGACTGCTATGTCATCTTGCATTTTGGAATGTCGGAACACAGCTAATTCCTTTAATCTAAAATGTAAAAATAAAAAAAAAAACGAAAGAAAAAGAAAAACATACCTCTACTATGGCACATTCAATGAAATAAAAAGTTTTCCAAAGACAAATAGACAAATTCCATCAAGAAAATAATACAAAGTTCGTTCGTTTGGTTTTTTTTTGTTTTTTAGAAAAATTACATTACTTTCTTTCATTGTTTCACATTACAAAATCTTTTTTTTTTTAATGTTTACACAAATCACATTTTATTGCAGGAATATTTCAAGTGCCATCAAACATTTATAGAAGGGTTAAAAAAATAGAAGTCTCTCTAAAGTGGTCCAGACAAGGCTTTGTATAGAATAAATCTTTTTTTCCACCTTCTATTTTTGACTTAAGTATTTTGAATACATTTTCTTTATTCCATTGACACTTAACAGCCTAGAAGCAGCCACTCACACGTACCCACGCATATATTCATGTGCGCACACAAATGTACTCTCTCACACACGCACAGGTGCACATACACACAGATATCTTGGTATCCATACTAAGATAGAGAAGCTTTAATAAAGAACAACCAAACTTAAGAACAGCCTCCCTTTTCACCTAATCCCATAGTTTTTAAAACATCAAACAATGTTGGAGATGTTGAAGTATATTAGGGTGGTTAAAATGACAGTATAGTATAGTATAGTATAGTATCTTCTCTCTTTCCTAGAAAGCCAGAAAATATCTCTGTGGATAGATATAACACCCGATGAAAATCTCTTTGCAGACTTTAAGGAACAGATCATTCAAAAAAAAAAAATTATTCCTTTACCTTCAGCTGTCCTCACGTTTTTGTTTGTAGTGAACTGGGCAGATGACGGAAATACTCACTTGACCCCAAATTTGTTTTTTAACGGAATATTTGGTGGATCATCTGACAGCAGGCCATAGTCCCAGAGATTCTGCAGAGTGCACCTCCTCTGCTGCGCTGGGTTCTGACATGGCCATTGCTCTGACGTTATTCTATATCCCCTTTCATAAAAGCCTCCTTGGCAACAAGTCTTATCAGTACATCTGCCATGCTGTATCCCTTTTACTCCTCTGTCTATGAAGAGCAAAACGAAAATCATATTCTATTGCCAAGTGGCTGTTAGCTGTGATCAAGAAAGCAGAGTTACTTGGGGTATGTGTGCACAGCCTGATTTAACAAGGTGCCAGTACACCGGAGCCCCCACGGACACAAATGACAGCACTTTCTGGCCTGGAAGATCACATTACAAGCTGTTTTCAGATGCAACGGGCTTTCAGCTAAGGCTCTACCTGGAACCTTTTTATGGTTACGTATTTTATTAGTAAATGCTCCAAAAACCTGTATTGTCAATGACTTGTGGGTGTAAATATGCTGAACTAGATACCAAACAAAACCATTGGCACCTAGATGCTTAGTAGAGTACTAATACTCATCAGGAAAAGGTAAGAAAAGGACGTGACTGAAAATGAATCCCCAAATATTTTTCCTGGTAGTCTACTTATTGTCAGAAGTAGGAGTTCTATCTCACTCTCTAAAAAAGTACAGGTCTTACTTCGTTATTCATTAGTTGACACTGAAATTAAGTTTAGTTGGTCTTTACAGGACTAGCACCTAAGGCTGGTCACATTCAGAAAACATTTGTTAGTTAAAAGGGTTGCTTTAAAAATAGGAACACACATTAGAATGAAAGTACCGTATCATTCCAGTTACTCCAATAAAGTAAACAATGATTCTAGGAAAAGTGTTTCAGTGAAACTGGAGAGAGCCTGTGCTGGGCTGTGAGCCGCCTCTTCGGGAGCAGGCAGGATGGAGCAGTAAAAGGACGGCTCTATGGACTTTTTCCAAAAGCCCCCTCATGCCTCCATCCCGGTGCTCGTGGAGGTGCAGGTATTCCCGTCCCATACTCCAGGACCGTACTGCTTTGAAGGGGAAACATACGATGCTCATCTTCCCCTCCTTTCAAACCATAGAGATGAGTAATAGCTGTAAGCTTCCCTGATGTGGCAGACTATAACATTTTTAATAGGTGTCACAGCTAAATGTCTCAATTTGACCCCAAAGGAAACATGTTCAAATCACAGAATAAACGTCTATTTTGCTCATAATAACCTACTGACCTAATTCTCCTTTTTAAAATAGTTAGGCTTCGGTGTGCTTCACTGACTTCTGTTACTTCTCAATGACTATAATATGTGTAAGAGATTGTTTATCCTTGGAAATTAAAGCAGTGGAGCACATTTCGTCTCATTCCTTTTTCTTTTTTAAAGTTCCTGGCTTTTTCTTATTTACTTCACCAGAAGCTTCATTTGTGTAGGCCTACAAGGCATCCAGTTACACATCCTCATCTCATCCAAACCAATTATGCACCTCTGGCTCAAACAGCCACTGTTTATTTTGTGATGTTGTTTATTGTGCATCTGCTTCCTTCAGAACTAGGTTTACTTGCCAAATTTGCTCGGAGACAGTATTCTTCCTAAAGGGAATGGTAATTATTAATAATAAAGACTGCAAGATTCGGCTTACTGGTTGGTTATGCAATAAGGGAATCACAATTTCAGAATTACAGAACACAGATTTATGATATTTATGATTTCCAGGCATTATACAGAGTACACAACAGTGCTTTCTAGCAACAGTGTGCCTTTACTTTGTTAGTCTGTCCTCATCTGATAAACTTTAAAGTGCATCTTTTTCAATAAGGAGAGCAATGGACTTCTCTGTTCAGCTCCCTGAAATTGAACTGCTGGATGCTGGAAGAACATGGGTCAGTGTCTCATCTCACTGAAGTCAAAGACAAACCTCCTTTGGATTTTAATAGGCTAGAGTTTGGAGTTTGAAGGCATTGTTTACGATATGGAGTAAAAAAGTATGTAATATTATGTATAAAAATTACTTTTCCACATACATGTCATACACACATACTTTTACTGTAGATACAGACTTGAGTAGATACAGACTTGAGTAAATACCTTCAAACCTGGATTTATGTTGGGCAGAAATACACTTTAGTTAATAGCCTGATTTTCAAGGATGCTGTGTTACTCATTTGTAAATGATGTGTAATTGCTTAGTTTAACTTTGACCGTGGAAACTCAGCACTTTTGAAAATGAGGCTTTTGACTTGTGCACCTAAATCTGAATTTAGGCATGCAATTTTAAACATCCAGGTTTGAGAGATTTTAAAATAAAAGTACCTTTGAAATCAACAGCTGAAAAGCTGATTTTAATTTAGAAAATTGTCATTATTTTCAACTCTTTAAAAAAAAAAAAAATCTGTGTAACCATTTCAGGATATGACCAGCCTCTCTTTAAAAGTAACATGGAAAACAGCAGCATAAATACCTCCCAATGTACCAGTACCTGCCAAACCTTTTTCAGTTAAACTTGAATTTCTGGTGCACATGCAACACAACAATGAACACGCTAGCATTTAATTTAAAGAAAAAGGTGCAAAATGAAAGTGCCTTATCAATTCAACAAGAAAAGCTATACCAGTAACTACATTTTATATTAATTAAAACAATATATAAACAATATCTCTTCTGCTATATATAGTCTTCATGCCCATTTACCCTGTAATATATTATAATGCTATTGTTGCTATTGCTATGGACCCTTTTCATGCCGTTCTGTCTACTGGCAAACAGTGGTAGGTGAAAAAAAATCGTCCTTCATGAAACAATGAGCAAGTTGTGCAAACTGATGCTGAAATCTCTGCAATGCACACCAGTCGCTGATTACTAGGTGGACTCTCTGTTCTGATCAACAAATTGATTGTTCTGTCAAAAGTCTGGGCAGTGAACTACAAGAGAAAACAACCTTCTGACATTAGTACCCTCAGTCTGTGTAAACAGAGGTCAAGGATTGAGAAGTTGAGACAGAAAAAGGGTCCATATTTGTAGGCATAATGGAAATCATATGCATGAGAAAAACAAGTTCAACTTTGTTTCATTGTTTCCCATCCTTCGCCTGACCCCGACCGCCAAGAGATGTGCAGTGTGTTGGCTCCCTAGGTCTGTGCAGGGCCATATAAAGTGTCTTGGTTTTCTTTCTTTTTTTTTCTTTTTTTTTTCTTTTCCTTTCTTTTGTTTTAATGTTTGTACTTCAGACATTCTAGAAGTGCTTAGGTGATACGTTTACCCATCAATTTGCATCGCTGGCTCAAATTCTGAAGTGAACAACTCCTTGTAAAGTGGAGGAAAATGAAGTCGTACAATGTCTGGGTATATTGCTTTAAATGCCATAAGCTTTTCTGTATGTCGTCCACACAGTGCTCTTAAAGTAGACACTTTGCATATTAACTGTAAAAAAATGAACAGAAGTCATATCGTCATATATGGAACCAGGCCTCCCAATCTTGCTCTTAGGATTAAAGCTCTCTCAAACATTTTGAGGTCACTTCAATTGTTTACTGTAACAATGACATTTCAGATGTGTAGTCATGGATGTTTGTTATGTTAGATTAAAAAAAAAAAAAAAAGAAGAGGAAGCCACTAAAAAGCTATTTAAGTAATGGATTAATGCTATTTGTGAAATAATCTTTTCTTTAAGTTCCTAGGAAAATGTATCATTAGGTTTCTTCACTTGCCTAGCAAGCACTGGATTGATACAGAAGTATTTCATGGCTGGATCTTAATTCACGCAACTGAGCCATTCTCTTGGAAGAAGACAGTCCTGACTACTTTTAAACCCACTGTGAACATTATGGACGGAACTGGCAATGAAGTAGATTAGGCTTTTTTAATTTATGCCAAATCAGGTGAAAAGGAACAGACCAGAAAAATCGATACTTCAAAAATATCACTAGGGCACTCCCTCTAACTTACTGAGTAAATTATTTTTATCAAAGCGCATGGAAGAAACTTTCTTTCAACAAAGCTATCCACGGTATACACTGGGAAAAGAGTTCTATGAGCTAGGATTTGAAATGAGGACAATCTGCCAAGCCTGGGCTGGACTATCCTGCTTCTATGGTAATTAATTCTGTGGTGTGAAACTAAGTGTATGGTTTCTGGTTGTGTAGAGTTCTAAAAGCAACTACCTCTGTAAGGAGGTGCCTATCCTTCCCCAGTTCTTCAGATTTATTTTTTGTAACATCACACCACTTTTCCGTTTTTGAAAAATTAAGTGAAGATACTTTAGATTAGCATAATAGTATGTAGTATCTCTTTTCTCTTCCCTAGGCATCAATATTTGGAAGAACTGCTGAGAAAAAGGCTGTGTAGGAACTTCTGAAAAAACAAGGTTAGTTTAGGTATTGCACGTTGTAACAACTTAATTGTCATGTAGGCAGAGATTTCATGTGGATTAAGGCATGCATGTTGTAGAACTGAAACAGTATTCTGTGTGGCAGAAATGTGGTCTAGGAGAAATAGGATAAAAACCTTCATCACTTTTCATGAAGTTCAACATTAAAATACTTCTTTTCAGACCATTATCAACCTTGTTCCCCAGTACATCATCATTTCACCTCTTCTAGTTTTTAGTAAACAGTTTCAGCTAAGCACCTTTATTTTGAATAAAGAACAAAGAATTCTGGTTTTAGAAATAACAAATTAACTGCATAAAAGCTTTTACACCATCATTGGGATACCGTTGATAAGAAAGCATACTTTCACAGTCATGTGACATGGCACAGTAGGAGTCTTACCTTTGTTAGAATTCCATCTTCTCGGTGGTTCTTCTGTAGGACATGCTGAAGTGCTAGCTGGATCTTCTGTTGGAGTTTTTCAATTTTTACTTTCTCCTGAAGCCATGAGCGATCTAAATATAAATGGAGTTAACACCTCTAGTACTGCACACATCAATCACAGTGCACCAGGAAGTACTAAGTCTGTTACAGATTCATCTTTCTTGTTTGCAACCTTCCTTCCACTTCTTATATACTCTCATATAGAAAATCAGTTTCAAAATTCATAGGTTTTGGAGTATATTTATTACGTGCATTTAAAATTACTTTTATGAAGCCCTTAATTAGAAGAATGCAGCGTATCTGAGTAGGAGTTATTACAAAATGAAGCTAGCAACTTTTTAGTGGGAAATGAATAGATCGCACAATGAACAAGTAGTTGGAGTCGATCTTCTTGCTAAGATCTACAGTGACATACAGAAAAATCAGAAGCAAACATTCAGCTATTAAAAAAAAAAAAAGCTCCTAAACTTCCTAGCAGAAAAGCAGTATTAGCTGCTATATCCTCTGTGTGGCAGAACTGTGGGATTCTGTGGCTTACATACTAAGACACAGGGCTAACATACTTCTGAACTGGCAAACAGCGTGAGACTAAACCCACTGTTCCTAACAGACTCTTCCACCACCACTCCTGAGGCCACTATGCTGCAGTCTAAAAACAGAGCGTTTATTTCCTTGGGTGTTATGCCAGACACGAACTGACTTTCTGCACCGGGATCTTGTTTCACCTGACCTAATAAGCCTTCCCAGAACCTGGAGTACTGTGTGTATCTACTTGAGATTATTCAGTTATTTTAGTCATGGGCATGGTAGACCCAGGCTGACTCTTGGGGTGGGTTGTATGTCTGGCACCATAGTTCTCAGTGTACACAGTTTCACGATGGGGACAGATACCTAAGCTACCTCGGTACCTTTGTACCACACTAAAATGGCAACCCCGCTTGACAGACCTGAGGTGACACTGGAAGCATTCTGTCATGTGCTTGAGATAATTCTGCTACAGATGCAAGCTCGCATACAGTGACAGCTGACTATATAAATTCAGTGGCTACCTTCTGCCTGTCTCACCTAGATTAACCCAGTGGTCTCACTCACATGCAATTAAGCTTTTGCAAAGAAGCGGAGTCCTCAACGAGGTGAAAATTCAGAAAACACGGGCTTAGATTAGGATTTCCAACTTAACAAATTTATTCCTAAATTCATAGTTTTAATGTGTTTATTAAAATAAAAAATATTAAAAAATTAAAATAAAAACTTTGGTGAAGGAGGAGACACTAAAAAAGATGATGACATTTCACACTGTCCAATAGTCTTAACATTATCATTAAAAAGACTTCAAAATAAAAATTACGTCTACCAAATAAACCTAGAGCAAACTTTTATCTCTTACCTGCCGACATTAAAACAAACGCAGAAAACAAAGCTATCTCATCTTCTGTCAGGTGCATAGAACATAAACTTTTTCCAAATTCAAACACAAAACTAATGAAGTCTTCACAACCTGCCAAAAAGAAGGTACAGCTCATGCCACATTGTTTAAAACTACTTCAGAGCTACAGAGTTGTTGATTTATTCTGATGGAGGTGAAAAACGGATGTAAAAATACTTCATAGGTGAATGGTCTGCTCCTTAAGGACTGTGGAGTGATGGTAGTGAGATCTCACTCATGCTTGAGCTTATTACCCCAGTTCCATGAGTCCCCAGCTCCCACACCCTGGCAGCCAGTATTTTGGAGGTTTTCCACGCTGTATCTTTTCCACGTGTGGTGCTTCTGGGATAAATACGGATAAAACCCAGGCCATTTTCAAGCTCAAAACTGGTTTAGCTTTGTGTCTGTTCTAAATGGAACTTTCTCATGTCACTGTCGACTGGAGGTTTGAAATGTGTACTTGAAAAGTGCTGATTTTAAGACTATTGAGCACACAGAAGAGGGAGGGGAGAGAGACATACAAGGTCCATGCAGGAGCAAAGGGAGAAGCCAAGGTCTGAAAGCTTTTCATGCAGAAAAGGAACTCTGTCTCCTTTCATCCATTCTCTTGCTCACACAGGTGTAAGTCAGGTTACTGCTGCTGTTACACATGCTGTTACGCAGTTCGCCAAAGTGGAGCCCTGCTTTGAAGGGGATTGCAACCTGATGGAAGAGGGCTCCCCTCTGCAGATCTCAGCCCCAGCCCAGCCTAAATTTCTGGATGTAGTTGGTAACAGATGAAAGTTATGTTTCACTGGAACCCACATCTGATACTGCATTCTCTGAATTGTTTGTGCTCAGACCTTGTACCTTGAGGTGTTTTAGAAAGGCAGCGAGTACTTCAGTAATTGTACAGGATTCTCCACTGCCATATTTCACTGCCCTCCAAAATGGCTTACATCCCAAATCTATACTCAGTGAAATGCATCCTTTTAAAATGAGTAAAAATATACAGAAAAAAAATCAAAATTATAAACTGTTGTTTAATAAAAAAATTGATTTACAGTATTATATCTGCAAATAACTGGACTTTGCATATTACAAAACAGTACTAACATCTTCAAAGCAGTAACGTCAGCATATCCAAAATTAGCTTAAAGTCTGCTGCTTTTGCCAACAGGATATATAAAATGTTACACTAGATATGAAGTCTGGGCTTCTGTTCTTAACAAGTGTGTCCAAACTGCTCTGCCCTGATCTACGTGTTGAATTTCAACACCAACAGTCCTTTACTGCATGGAGTTAAGCAGTTTTAACTCCTGAAATCAGCTTGGCCTCAAACAGAGCCAGCATGACTGCTTACAAAATAAGCAGTTTGAGCTTTGGAACTCTTATTTGAATACTATAGCCTGAATTTTTCAAAGCAGCTGTCCCCTTCCTTTTCTACCTTATTATTTTTATTCTGTTTTTATAAGATACAACACTTGACATTTCCTTACCTAAGGACTTGAAAACCTCTGGGCTAGCATACTTGCCATCAAAGTAGACTGTGTTGTTCTGGGAGTCAAAGGCACGGCACATTCTGATGAACACAACCTCTAAAGACCCTAAAACAGAAACAATGTATGTTTGACTATTTAAGTAGAGACTTCAGTTGCAAAGAGCAAATGAGGATTTAAAAATTTCCTGTGCTCTGCATTCAGTATCAATTGAGCAGGGTAGTAGGTTTCTGTGGTGTAACAGAGCATAGTTTGATTGGCTAGTAGCATTAAAAGAATTCCCATAAACCCGTTTAGAAGTTTTTGCTAAAGGAACTTAGCTAATGCTAATAAACTCGAATAATTTTTTATTAATGAAGTCTCTGAAGTCAAAGCAGCTTATTTAGACTTATGTTCCGAAGCTTTGACAACTTTGTCCAGTATTTGTAAACCGCATTATTTCTACGACACCTTGCATAGAACAATCTGGATATTTATCTCGAAATATGTTATTCACTATTAGTAAGCCAAAATAAAAAATTTGAATCCAACTTTTCCATCTTTACACACTCATTGCTCCCTTTGTTCATAATGAAAATTTCATATGTAGACTTGAGCTCGTTCTATCCAGAGGAACTCAGAAAGTACAGTACTTCAAAGACACAGACAATTTGTAAGGCTTTCCCCCTGTATTATTTTAAATGATCATTGTACAACATGTATATATGTGTATACAGTCGCTGTATACAGGTAACACCTTCCTCAGTCAAAACTAATAGAAGCAGACCTTAAAACTGACCCACATACCTGCTTTTAAAAGCACAATTTGATCGTTTTGACACAGTTCCATAAAGCCATCAATGCGTTTGGCAAATTCCACTACATACTGTATAGCTTCTGTTATTTTGACTGCGCATAACTGCCACATTACCTCCCTTTGCTGTTTGAGAGAGAAGAAAAATTGAAAAATTACTAATCAAGGTCTGGAAAGCCCATTTTCATAAAGAAAAACCGAGATGATAAAAGCGGAGTGAACTCTCTTCAGCACTCCTGGCTACAGTCTGCTTATAAGACAAGGGGAATTAACCTCAAAGCCAAAGCCTCATGTGGATGAGTGACAATGCAAACATTTAAGACTTCTTCAGCGATGTCAGAAGAGATCCAGGTTGGAGTGTTTTTACTTCATAAGCCAAAAATGTCAAAGTATAACGATTCAGGTGATTTCAGTGGGAATTTTATTCACTGCATCAAAAGAAAATGCCAATTTACACTAGCAGTGCATAATCACATTTTTCCTATCAACTTCTGTATTTTGTACTGAATGTAAATTATCTAACTAGCTTGCCTTCATAAAGATACATATAAAGAGATACGTATATGAAGATCATCTTGTTAACAACATAAAGAAGGCGTGCAAGTAGTGATTTTTTCATATGTCGATATTCAGAATGACATTACCTAATGAGTGGAAAAAATGGTAAATATTTTTTTGCGGAACTGAAAAATAAGTTCCAAGAACAGCGTGCTTTCAATAGTGCTTCCCAAGACAGTCTTCCACAAGTAGCCGTTTGGTAGTAGTTTGTGGATGGAAGGCATATTGGAAATACAAACATGGATTACATCTTACAGTCCCCACTGGTGGTATGGCAGCAGCGTGCTGCTGTTCTACAAATAAAACTGAAACACTGAGTGACAACTGTAGAATGAAACAGGATTACAAGCAGGCACTGAAGGCTGGAAATCTGAGAGAGTTCTGTGTTTCTAAGCTCAAATCAAAACACACCATGTAAAATGACAAAACTTGGTGGCTTCAGCTTTTTCTGGTGGTGGTGGTGGTGTTGATCCGGGAGATTACAAATTAAGAAATGAAAATAACACACCATCTAGGATTGAAAAAATTTCTCTGGTTTCTTATCCTTGTTTATCAATCACAGACAGATAGATTTTAGGTGTATGGCTTT
Organism: Nipponia nippon; assembly: GCF_047370975.1. NCBI lineage: Eukaryota > Metazoa > Chordata > Aves > Pelecaniformes > Threskiornithidae > Nipponia > Nipponia nippon. The sequence continues at coordinate 30,907,699 of NW_028262413.1, read as the reverse complement.
GCCTTTTCCTGTGCTTGTAAAAATCACACATGCAAAGGATATCCTAACCATCTTGCCGCTTTTGATTCTAGGGTATTATTTTTTTTGAAAACACACAAAAATATACATTCCCGATAGTAAACAGAAAGCAGTGAAAAAGTGAATTTTGCAGTGTGTTACGGAAATACCATGCTTTTAAAAAAAGCATGCCGTAGCTTGGCATGCTGTTATACCTTGTTCTGATAGTTCTCAATTTCTTCCTGCAGAAAAGTCTGCCATGTTATCTGCTGTAGCTCCTCTCTCAAGTACTGGCAAGTTTCCATGTGTGACTTGGAAATATTCTGTGCAAGATGTTCTAAAAGGAAGACCAGAAAATGACACGCATTAAAAATGCAAAGCTATACCTTCAGACACGAGAAAGCTAACGTATTCCAGTTGCAACGGGGGGGGCGGGGAGGGGGTTAGCTGTTAGAAAAACATGCTTCAGTTTCAGATCTCCTTGCATTTTGCTTCACGAAAATAGGGACATGCAATGCCAACCGCTAGCAGGACGGCGGGCGGCAAGGCAGAAGCCGGCTCCTGCGGGGCCCGCCGCCGCCGCGGGAGGGCGCTCTGCGCACGCGCGCGCCCCGGGCTTCGGCGCAGGCAGGGCAGGCAGGGCAGGCAGGGCCCGCCCGCTGCGCCCCAAGGCGCGCAGGGGAACTTGAGCTTATGTTGGCATGAACAAACTTCTGCTGGCGACAGCCTTCTTTCTCACACAGCAGCGGGTGCGAAAGAAAGCCTGCACGATCAACGAGCTTGCAAAATAAAGGCAAACGTGGTGAAACCTGGGAGCATTCAAACCATTGCAAATTCAGTAGGTGGCCTTGCTGCCTTTGGTAAGATAAAGTCAGCTCTGAAACCCGGGCTGAGCATCACACTATTAAGTAGAGCCATAGGAAAAAATCGGAATGAGTGAGGTGAGGGACCCCTCAAGGGAGGGTGCAAGAATCTCCATGGGGACAGCCTTGCTGAATACAGGACACTATGTGTCACGTACAGGGAATATAACAGCACTGCTGGCCAGGCAGTACATCTTCAAAAGCTAAATTCATTTGCGTTTTATACAACAGAAGCTTTCTAATACAGAAATACAGACAGTTTTCTGTATTGTCCAGTGGGACAATAGTGATAGTGTCAAGTAGGACACTATCACGTGAGGCTGCCCGTGAGGGCAGTTTCATTTCTTTTCTACTCTCGCTATCATTAAAAAATATTAGGAAAATACATTTATTAGAGAATCCAGATAATTAATATGACACACTAAAGGCTCAAGGTTTTTTCCCCTCACCTTCAGAGCAGTCGCTTAGTTAACTGCACATGGTTTAAAATTGCCATACAACATTTTAATTCCAAATAAACTATTTTCTGCTGCTATACTTGGTTAAAAGACCCATAAGGCAGATTTATATTTATTAATAAAACTCGATACCATAAACCTTTAGGAACACCTTCAAAAGCATGAATAGCATTTAGGTATCTGAATTCCACTTCTACTTTGTCTTTCTCTTTTCTACCCTGACTGTCCACATGCCTCTCTTCTGTTTTAGCATGTAACAAGTAGAGGCCTGGTGACTTGTTTCACACAATTCTGCAGTTGGTGCTTTTGCAGGTTTGGCCACTGAAAAGGAGGGCTTAAAATGAACAAGAACAGTGGTCACTAACAACGTGGGGGTATTCTGAGGAACTCGACCGTTAGGTCTTCTGTGAAACTTGCTTTGTTTAATAATGACCAAACCCAATTCTTGACAAACTGAACGGCTGGACCAATCAGTCTGTTTAGTACCATACTTACTGCATGAATAGTTTGGTGTAAGATACTACCTGAAAAGTCTTTAGCATACAGCTGAGGTAAAATCAGATTATATGTGCTCCCTGAGCAATCAATAATGTAGAACATAAGGTAGTTTATACTTTGGTTGTCATCATAGCTTTCATGTATTTCAGAGATTTTTTTTTTTTTTACAAGCGTGTACTTAAAACATTTGCTCTCATGAGCAGCAACTGACGGCATTATACCTGTGCCCTTGCAGGATACAGAAGGTGAAATATTACCGTGGTATTCACAAACCTCGGCCTCAGTTCTGGACTGTATTTCAGCACACACCTAAATACTTTCATTGAACAGCCACACCTTTCTAAATTGAAACCTTAGTCTGGAAGACAAACATTCTTCAGACGTTGTTTGGCAATGTCAATGCTGGGCACCCAAATCACACTCTGCAGAGTTTAAATGCAAGCACTATGTAAATAAAGGTAAGCAACATGACAAACTTATTTTAGGCCAGTGTTCCAAACTCAACACCTCGCCTAGGAAGGAAAAGCCCTTTCTTTTTTCTGTGGGTTTAATGCAGATCTTGTAATAACTCCCACAAGAATATTAACAACCATTTGATTGAGACAAAGCTGGTAGCATAGGCTTTATCCTCATTTTTTCTTCTCGTTTTTACTTATCCGTAACTGAAGTTATTTGAACTCAAGCCAGACACAATATTTTGGCTGTCACAACAAATTATATTGCAGAGAACTGCATTCTGCAACATAAGGACATTAAAAAATAAGCCTTCTTGTCCCTTCCTCTCTGCAAAATTTCTCAAGAGAACTAAAATAAAACAAGCAAAAATTCATATAATGTACTTGCCTCTTAATTAAAAAAAGTTAGCAAAAACCAGAAAAATTTAACTTGGAATTCTTGATTTTTCAAACTATTTTTAGGTTTTCGTAATGGAATAATTAGCAAAAATGTTGCTTAAGCAAGCAAGATCATTGTTTTAAACGCCTGACTGCTTATATAAGTAATAAAATCATAAAGCCACTTCTCTAATGTCCTGTTCCAGTTTGCTTATAACCAGTTCACGCAGCACGCTCTAACTCGAGTCTCAGATGTTGACAAGTCATAGTTGTGGAATTCACCCCTAGTGTAATCATTCAGGGAAGAGTATAAAGTAAAACATGCTCATTAATGTGGTCATTATAAGGCTCTTGGGGAAATTATCAAAACTTGCTACATTCAAACATTTTCTGAAGTATCTGGGGCCAGATTCTCTTCAACCAGTGGCAAGGAGAACTGCCCTCAGATTAGACTGGTGCTTTGGTTTCCTATTTCCCAGGTACAGGAAGAGAGCAGAAGAAAATCAGCCTCATCACTTTTTGTTAGAAAATAAGAGTATTGAGGTAATGAAGAAGAAGAAGAAATGTTCAGACATAATCTGCAAATAAAGAAATACTCTCTCTGTTTGCTCAGCACTAAAAATTAGCTTGTTAATCAGTATTCAAAGGGTTCTATTACAAGGACTGAAACCAAAAGCTAAACTACTAGAGCTGATCAGCCACAAGCTCCTGGGATTTTTAGTCCAGTTCCGTAAGGTGTTCACCATCTACCCCGCTTAGAGTATCGTGCACTTCACAGAAGAATGCCCATACATGCTCGCAGCTGTACCGAAGCAGCATTCTCGCTATCACCTGGCTAAATGTGTCACTTTAATCCAAAGGGTACTATTAAGACAAGTACAACGGAAGCTTTTCTCTCTCATTACCTAATTCTGCCATGGACACAGTTGGAGAGGTCTCCCCATTTGTAAAAGAACAATAAGGGAAGAAGCCCGATGCTGGTGTGTAGTCACATATTGGTTCTGGTTTGATTCCATTAATATCAAGACCCGACTGATCTGGAGAAGGCTGTATGTCTAAGTAGAAGCTGCTAACTGCAGAGTCTGCTTTGCTACCTTCAGGGGTATGCCCATCAATGTAATTACTGAGGTCATCATGTAGCTCTGTTAACCCATTGGTGGTGATATTGTATGTTGGTGTTAGTGGTTCTGCCTCTCCTGGTTGCTGCTGATGATCTCGCTGCTGCTGCTGCATTCGATGTTTCTGCACCTCTGCATACAGGCTGTCCCTCTGCTTCTTTGACATTCGACCAAACTTTACAGCTGAAACAGACACACAATAGATTACATTTGTACAAATCCACTACTGCATTTTAATTGTCTTGAGTCTTTGAATACTGCACGTAAGGACACAGTGTAAAAGGCAAATCAGCAGGATGGGCAGACCTAAGAATCACTTCTGTCAGTTGCAGGTAACATAGCTGCAGCATCTACTCTTTAAAAGACCGTTTCAACACGCTACTTAAATGGACCATTAGAAGCCACTGCTTTAGCTTAATTAAATTTCCACTTCTATACTGAAAAGATTTTCTCTTATATATCCACCAAAGTTGACAGATGCAGCTCTTCAGCATTCAAATCCTACCTGGAAAAGAAGCTAACACAGAACATACTGGCCTGAGATGAACTGTCCGATCCCTACTATCTGTATATTCATACTACAGAGCGAACCCAGAGCTAGGTATAAACATGTGAGGTCTATCTCAAACAGTATCAAAAGCAAGCTTTATTGATATTAGGACTGAAGCACATGGGAAGAACCACAGAACCCGCTTTCAGTGCAGCTGTGACAAGCAAAAATGCTTACCCGATGAATTATTGTTAAAACTACATGTGTGCGTGCGTGTGTAACTCTCCACAAAATTATTACTACTTTGAGAAGTATTACTATTAAGCCTAAGCCAGAAGCAACTGGTTTGGCACATCTGGGGAATTCCTAAGAACACGGTATGTGATTTCTGGGACTTGTATCAGCTGTAAATCCTCATCATTTAGGAAGATAACTACCACCTTGTACTTTTCTACAGGAAAGCAAACATGTTGGAGAGACTAGTCATTACATGACCAACTGTTTCAGGTTTTTAGTTTCATGCCCAATAGAAAAATTAAGACACTGTAATTCAAGACGTAAATGTAATCTGAAAATGATCTCCTTAATCGGGTCTCGTGTACATAGAGTAATGCACATGTATTTGTAGAACATGTAGCGTTGCTGTCACTATTGCAGGGGAAAAGACTGAGTCAGATCTTCAAACTGGGGAAGCGATGGCAGCTTCATTACATCTGTGGGGGAGGTGTGCAAGTATCAGCTGCAAATCCAGTTCTAATTGAGTTACATAAGCTGCCATTTTACAGAGGTGGGTTTTTGTCATTACGCTAGGTGTAATTTTGAGCTTAATATTAACAGCACTGGAACACATTTTCTTCAGAATTCTATCTCTGAAAAAACACTGCATTATTTTCTCTCTGCATTTTTTCCCTTATTCATTATACACACGTTTAAGCTTCTCTAGATGTTGTGAAACAGTTTGATCTGTACCAATATGGCAATCAGAGTGTTACTTGCAACTACAGTATGTCACTTAGATTGCAGTGAACACGTAGAGGAGGGATTAACATTAGACTAAAATCTGCATCTTCAAGAAGTGACCAGAGGCAAAGCTCTTAACTGGGAACTATAATAGGTGAGCAGGAAAAAAAATAAATCCAAGAACTTCATACATGCCCTGATTTATACATATTTATGTGAATATATAGCAATGTATAAAAACCACTTGATCTCAACTACCAGCCTGATGCACAATTAAATTTTAAATCCTATGTTGTTTTAGTTGAACACACAGTATACTAAACATTATTTTACTTTTTGCAATTAAGCTATGTGTTAGCAGAGCTTACCATCTCGAGACATCCCCACAGCAAGGCATTTCTGTAATCGACAGTGTTGGCAGCGGTTTCTACTAGTTCGGTCAATCAAACAGTTCTTCTGACGAGGACAGGAGTACGTCGCATTGCTTTGCTGACTCCTCCTGAAAAAGCCCTGTAATAGAATTGCAAAATACAAATCAAGAAGCTGTTAACTGGTGGAGCAAAAAAAGACTCTGAAAGGTAGCATACCTAATAGAAAATGAAGTTCAAGTGCACTATAGTCAACTAAAGGAAGTTAAGAGGTTGTGTTTTTTTTCTCTCCTAGAAACAAACAAAAACAGTAACTAGTAGGAAACAGTTCATAAAAAAGTGTTATGACACATAAAGGAATTTCACATTTTTTCACTGATTTTACAGATCCCATATTACATATGGTACACCGGTCATTTCCAAATGAGATAAAACTAATTATAGAAATAGATTTCCTTGATTTCCTATCTTTCCTGGGTCAGCATAGATGTCCAAAATAGGGAGGATTCAACAGCTCGTTAATTCAACAGCTGCTACCCTGTTCTGCTTGTTGGAGATGATAATAGCAGGCTCTGATGTTCAGCCTCACCAGTGTACGTATGTGTTTAAAAATACAGAGCATGATGCTGAGCAGTTCCTTCTACAAAGAACAATTTTAAAAAATATTTTTTCTTAATTAGTTTGATGCTGACAACCGAGGTTTTGTTCAACTCGACGCAGGATTTAGATTTTTAAGGAGGGGGGAAGCCGAGACAGATTTTATGTATTACCTCTTCTCTGAGTCAACTGCAATGGGTAGACCCATCTCCAAAGAAAGTCAGCATTGGAAGGTTACGCAGTAGCTACAACTTAGTTCTCTCCATCAGAATGGTGCATGTTATTAACCACTATGCCAGCTGTTTGCTTTGAAGTTCATTTCATCTTTTTGCCACAGACTGTCCAAACATAAGCCGGTGTGTGTCTAATACCTACTTCACAAGGATTCTGCGAAGATGTAGTCATTCTAAAGAGGCATTTGAGATCAGTGAGCATGGTATTTTAGTTTTATGTTGCCACATAATGGATTAATTAACAGCGCTGCAAAGAAAATACTTCCTCAGAAAGGCTGGGCACCTTTTAATTAAAGTTGGACTTTTACCAATTTTTTATTTATTCCAAGGCCACATTCTGGAGTCCCTCGGCACATGCACACTCTGTCCAGACACTCGGTGAAATAAACAACAGGAGGGACTTCGGCACGACAAGTACGAGACTTCCTAGCAAACTTCCTGCAGACAGAAACATGACAAAACACCGAGATAAAGCCCCTCCTCCATCTTATGAGGAGGGCACCCGTCTTGTCGATTACGCCCCTTCATTAACCTTTAATGGGGAACCATGGAGTATAAAAAAAAAAATGAGGAAACTGACAATGCCTGTCTTTAATCCTGTTTTCCTTGTTTTCTTTAATCCTGTTTTCATTGTTTCTCACCCATTTATTCTGATCTTTATTTTTGTATGATTGAACTTTCAACTGTTTTTTAATGTTTGTCAATAGTGAGATGATCATCACTGAGACTGAAAGTATTGCACACGTTGAGCTCTGATCAAGTGCATTTTCGCCCTGAAGAAAACCTGAAATACCATGGAATTTTCTACCATTCCAACACCATGACTGATCCCTCTGGAGGAACCAACTCTTAGGTAAGTAGATAGCTTAATTTCCAGTTCTGTTAGCACCCTTAGTGACCCTGTCACTCCAGTGCAAGTACGCATGCAAGTGCTATGCGATCCACTAGAAAAACAGGATTAGGTATCGACCTGATCAGTGACTTACTGATCAAGGTTCTGCATCTCCACATTATCAGTCCCTTAAAATTTCAGTTCTCCAAACACTTTAACAGTTGCATTGAATGGCACACTCACGTATAAACCGTATGAAATCTGCCACCACTGAGGTCATGAAAGCTTAATCAACATGTAAAACGAACCTGGCCCAATAACCTCAGAGATCTATATGTTTTCCTTTAGCTGGGACATATACTGAGTCTGTATTGCCAGTTTGGCATATTTCTCTTTATTAAGAATATTCTTGTCAAGCTGAGGATTATTTTTAGTATTATAATGGAGAAAATACTGGGCTGTTTGCTTTTCCAGATTTTCCCTAGAGACACAGCTGCTCAATACATTTTAGTGTACAATATATCAGCTAAGTTACAGCTTGAAGCTAAATTTTCAATAGAGCAGAACTGCCTGAAACTGGGGCCTTTAAAAGCACTTGCACTTTACAAACCAGAGATGTAGTAGAGTGCTTTTAAAAACAAACCCTACAGTGTTATGTGGGCATGTTGAAAACATCAGCAGTAGCTAAAGCAAAAAAACCCCTTGCCTCAAACTTCAGAAATTAATCTAAACTTGTCCAGAGCTCAGAAATAGACATATCTGAGATTTGGGATTGAATTGACAATTAAGTTAAACTGAGGGTTTTTTACGCTCAAAGTTCTTCTATATTGTTATCATTTATTTGTAAATTTTCTAACCTTTTGGTGGTCCTTGGGCTCTCATATCATTATAAGACATGTGGGGCAGGCCCCTATTACAGGAGCCTTCTGTAAGTAAATATAGTTTCCTCCTATGTTGGGTTTTTCCCCCTTTCATTAGAAGAAGGGATGCTATATTCTGTTGTTCTATTTCCTCTCTTTTGCCAGAGGCGCAGAGACTAGCTATAATTTTTCCACCAGGAAGGAGGAGGTGGATGCACGCATGGTACACGTGTATAAGTTCAAGCATTATGCAAACCAGGCCAGGCCACATGCTCTTAATTGCATGCATGTTCACAACCATTATTTCACATTCACACGATTGCCTAATGGGCCACAGGCAGAGCGGACCCGTCTTGATCAAACACATGAATGAAACTACTGCACTAAAGAACATCACCATGTTACACCACTCTGACCGACGGCACGGTCTGAACCAAGGTCTCTTGTAGAGAGCGCTCCTGCGAGTGCACGGAGCCCTGCCTCCTTCTGATGTCAGGGTAAAGATCCAGCTGATTTTGATGAGGCATCATTGAGCTTTGCACGTCTCCCTTTTTATGTAGATGCATTAATACAGTGCCAGAAGAAGAGCAGAGCAGATTACAAGCCATAGCTTCATCTCTGCATTTCAGACTCCTATTTATGTACGACACAATGTATGGTTTTTCATATGCTGCCAAGAAATCAAGTTTGGGAAAAAAGGGCACAAGAACTTTTCATCTGCAAGTCAGTTTGAATAACAACTTGTTAAAAAAGAACTTTGAAATGTAAATAGCCGTTTTCGCAAAGTCTATTAATAGTTTCAATAACTTCACTGCTCAGTGGCTCAGTATTACAGATGTTTGCGCCTAAGCTTGCTCCTTAGCAAGGGAAAAGCCAGTTGTGCTCCCCTGATGTCCCAAGCGGCACAGCACAGACTCCCTCTCCGCTGCGGCACAGGCTGAAATGCTGATCTCATGTTTGGTCTTTTGACAAATTTTCATTTAATGAATTGATTCCTACAGTTCATTAACATACCCACTTCCACTTCTGTATACACATATGTCTTAATTAGCTGCTCATTGGCTGTTTAATTACAAGAAAACAGCTGACAGCTGCCTTGCTGCATCCTAATGGCAGACGTTTTGGAATGACTGTATGCAAGCCTGTGACAACAAAGGCTTATTCATAATCCCATGATTTATGGCTAATACTTAAAGACTTCCACGTATCATTAAGTTTTGCAATATTCTGAGCAATTAACAATTAGTTGGGGGGGTTCATTCTTTTACTGTTTTCTAAAGGAAACTATCACAAATTTTCTTCAAAGAAACATCAGAAAAATATACTGTCATATGAAAGACAGGTGAACATTCAAATTAGATTTTTAACCCTTTTATGACAACGAGCACGTTTTAGTTGTAAAGGTAGGTGAGTGTTGCGCCAATATTGTTTAATAAACTTTGTTAATAAAGTGTTTGATAACAAAAGTTATAGTGCCACTGAGAACAGGGAAAAAATGTTCAGTTTTACACAGGTAATAAAGACAGGACTGAGATGGTGTTTTTAGGTTATACAAGGCTTCTGACTAGCCCTTTCTGTAACATGGCTCATCTCTTTTCTAACATGTTTTGCTTGAAATTGGCTAGGCAAAAAAATGAAAAAGTTCAAAAGCATGAGTTCGAGGTAAATGTTTGCAACGCCAATACTGACACTCCATGTTCAATAGAGTAATGAAAAATTAGTAAAGAAAGTGAATGAATGAAACAAATGAACAAAAGTAATGCAAGATGGGAAGTGACAATACACCAGGTATTGTTTTCTGAAGTAACAAACACGGACATTCCTTGTAGTTACAATGAACAAGACCATCTCAGGTCTTAAAAGACACAAGAGACAGAAGCCAGTACCTATAAACCTCTGAAAATATGAGAAACGCCCAGAAATGCCCTGCATGGATAGTTTTATGAGACCAACTGTGTACAGTCAAGTAAAGAGAGGGATCCCACTAACGCATCTGTGAGTCAGTTGGGCATGAACTGACACTATTGATGGCAAAAGCAAGTAACTGCATCTGAGAATTAAAGGACGTAGTTCATTAACAAAAACTGCATTTCAAACTAAATGCTTTGCTATGTCCTTTTGAAGCATTCAGGTATTTTCTGACAATGCTGACCTGGATTCAACTTGCAGCTGAGAAAAGAATATGGATGTGTACAAACCAGTCTCCTTTCTCAGCATGGTCCCTAATACAGAGCAAAAGGTTGTTTACGGGTTCCCACAACTAATGGTTAAGGAATTGCTCCATACAGATACTAGTTTTTTCAGTAGTGTTACTGCAATAGTAGTATTTCCAATCTTACACAGGAGAGTAAACTTTTATTTCTGAGTCGTGGTACAGTCTTCGTGTCATTCTTCATCCATGCTTCTGAGTAAAAGTCTTATATGATTAATCTCATCTTCCCTTTTCCCCCATTATATGTAGTATACTGGGCATCCGCAATGGTCAGATAGAAAAAGCCCACTCTTTTAAGATTTATTTTATTTATAATAAGCCACAGGAGCCCTCCTAGATAAAGTATAAAACAGAGCCTGGCTAAAAACCTCATTTTTTTTCTAGGGGGAAAAAGAGGAGGGGGTGTTAAATTTTATTTTTTTAAAGGCAGATTCAAATTCAGCTGAATAGGTTGATGGGCTGGGAGTGCTCAATGATGTTTGTACAAAACATGGCCACTAACTTCCTAAAAGCAGCCAGTAACATCATAGCAAGATAGGAAATGAAAACTTCTCAGAAAACACTAATTGGCTTCATTACAGATCTTCAATTCTAGTTATGTGAAACAATATAACAACAAAAACTGGTCAGAAAACTTTCAATTATGTGAAATGCAAGGGTCACAAACCTGTAGAAGAGCAACAGTATCAGCAAAAGTCAATTTGACAAAAGCTTGTCTCTTTTCATACATGATACAGATTAAGATTGCAAAGTAGGTCTTTGCAACTAAAACTTCACTTTAGGTTTTAAATAAATTATATTTCTGGTGGTTATCAGTATTTACACAGTAACACTTAAGTTAACATTACTATTAAGTAACATTAAAGTTCACACCAAACAAGCAAAAACTGGTAAGAGCTGAAAACATCCCACTTTGCTGCTGCTGCTGCTATTGCTGCCTGTAGATCATTCTTGACAGGCCTGGCTTGAGAGGGCAGCAGCACATCTGTTCACTTCTGATGAGTAAGGCCCTGATCCTGCAATCTGATGCACATGGATGGGTTTGTAGCACCTGTGCAGAACCTCACTGACCTCTCTGGGACTATTGGTGCAGGATATCGGCTCCAGGAATCAGAGCGCAGGACTGGGAACTAGGTCTTTGTAGCAAAGTACTTTTTACAGAAGAAGGTTTAGCGTAACATGAAGAGCAATGTAAGCATGCTCAAACCTGCAGAGATCATAGCCGCAGAAAAGCTGGGAAAAAACCCATACCAATACACACCTGGCTTGTTTGGCAGAAGCCAAGCTATGCCAACTTTTTCACCAGCCAAAATAGTTCTGTTGGGTGAGACTTTGTTGACATTACTGTGGAAGAGCGTAGCACAAACAAAATCCATCTGCTACAGTCGGGCGTTTTATATGCTGTCTAGGCCATGATCATTTACACTCTTCCTGTGACTTGTGCCCACTAGCACTCCCCTGTCTGTCACTACTTGCAGGTCATCTGGGCTCTGGCATTAAAGAAGAGTGAGCTTCAGAGTTATTTCCCTCCTGAAAGGGAAATAACTTAGTTAACTAAGCTGATACTCATTGGCTTTAAAATTCTGCCTGAAATTGTATGGCTAGAAAACTTTATTCTCCTACTCCAAGAGAAGGAGAAAATGCCTAACGTCATTCATTGGGCCACTGTCTTACTTATTCATGCACACTCTGCTTTCAAGGTTCAAATGGGTGTCAGTGTGCTGAGCATACTTGCCTGCTTGCCTTCCCCTTCTGCCCTTTCCCACCCGCTGACCGTTCTGGTGGGATTCTCAGGAGCAGACCAAGGACTGCACAGAGCTCCCAGAGAACTCCATACAGAATTTGAAGGAAACCCGTTTATTCTAAAACATAAGGAGCTGCACACGCATTTCTCACTATCAGGCTAGCTATCTGTTGTTCTGGCTGCTGGAGGTACACAAAGGACTTTTCTCCTAATAACTCACGTTTGCATTTATTCCTGGGAAAGTACAGTCACTCCGATGGAGGAATGCTCGATGGAAATGTCTGTCTCTTACCCGCAATGCTAAGTGCCTACCAGCTATGTACTAACTAATGTAACTGCAAGTATGGTGCGCTCTGTTGCTTCCTTCTGCACGCAGCCGTCCTGCTGCTTTTGGTGGGGGCTTCTCTCACATACAGGACTTTGGAGAAGGCAAAGCCAAAGACCTGCATGAAGATGAAGCAAAAGATAATACGGCTGGCAACTTTCCGCTCCTTTGGCGGCCTGTTCCTGTTCTGCAGCAAGCCATGTTGAGAAAGGCCTATTTTCTGCATAGACAAGTGTTAGCATTATGCTAACGTCAGTCTGTTGACAACGATGTTCATCATGGATCTTCAGGCAGACTCAGGTATACTGATCCCAGACCATTTAAGGATTAAAGAGGTCTTGGACCTTGAACATTACTTGATACTCCTTGACAAGTCATACAGCAGAATTCTCACTGCAAATGCCTGCCGCTTCACACAGCTGAAATTTGATAAGTGCTGCTCAACCACATAAAGCTGAAAAAAAGTAACCACTTTATTATCAATGCATTTTTAGTGCATTTCTTGCATTTACCATAGCAACAGTAGTTACAAAGGGCAGAAGGTGCTGCCCAGTATCATTCTAACATTCTTAGACTCTCCCCCCCCCCCCCCCCCCCCTTCCTTCTTACCAATACTTCCATGTGACTTAGAGAATGTCTTAATGAAAACACAAAAATCTTCCTTGGAAAAACACAAGGGAAATCTCTATAATGTGAAAGCAAGGAAGTTACTTTTTGAAGATGGGTGGTAGTATCAAGCGTGTCAGGAGAGCAGACTAAAAACTGTCACAAATTCTTCACACCTAAAGTGTAGATTAACAGTGGAAAACCTATCAGCATGGGACTGCAACACGTACATACATGAAGAAAGCACCAAGCTAGAGCACAGCTGTGCACCCTGTGCACAGACGACTAGCTTCCCAAGTAATTCTTCCTGTAATTCTGTACCAGTGATCAAAAGGAGTGATTAGCTCTGGCCTAGTGTTAGTGTTGTCCAATTTAATTCTTGGTTGTGAGAGACAAACTAAACAAAATATAAATACTTCCAGTGTAATCCTCGTTCACTAGAGTTACTGAAGGTACAAATCCAGGAAAAAATCCAAAGCCTAAACCTTACACAGCCACAGCTGCATTGCAAGGAACAGGCACTGCTTCCAGGAAGACCTCAGTATGCTTACACCAGTAGCACGTGCCATTTGTGCAACATCATCTTTCATACCGAACAGAACAGATTTCTAACTGTAGCAGATTACAAAAGAAAACTGAGAAGTCAGACAGCTCTCACATATTTCCACACAGCTTCTTAGCAATTTACAAAGCAAAAACGGAGAGGGAGATTCAAGAAAGCCACAAACTCCCTCTAAAGTGAATCCACAGAACAGATTCTTTGTGGTATGCTAGAAGCGGTTCATCTTTCTGTACCTCTTCCGCTTATTCAGGGAGAGACAGTTTATGGCACACATAGCACGACTGCATGATTTTTGAAGGTTTTCCTGAAATGCGTGTGCGCGCATGTGTGTGTGTGTGTGACAAAAATGCCCTATTTAAAAGCCAAATAAAACCAGTACTTCAGAATCCCCAATTGATTTAATATTCTTTGAAATGGAATCCACCGATCCAACTTTGGCGCAATGCTTGCTCTTTAAAAAAGGAAGGAAAATAATCGCTATCAAAAGGCTAAATGCTGGTTTAAGACTTAATAGTTTAGAAGCTTACCTTGCAGCCTTCACATGTAATGACACCATAATGGATTCCTGATGATTTGTCTCCACAGATCTTGCATGGAATAATTTCAATTTGAGCTGCAACAGAAGCACGCAACCAGTTAATTACATTTTCTTTTAAACACCTTATAAAAGCATTCCCTGATCAGCATTTGTACAGTGAAAACTAATAACCTGCTAAACATTATACTGCATTAACTATTCATTGCTGAACTGCAGGGTCCCCTAGAGCTTTGGACTAAATTATGGCTGCACGTTATATAATAGCTTTTGGGTTATTAAAATGGGTCATTTGAGAAGGTGTTTAAGAACCCACAAGAAGGCTAGAATCAGCATTTCAAAGCCAAAAAGAATAGGAGGGTTCACGTTTTGGCTGAAGAGCTAAGATGACACTAGAAAGGTTTCTTCCCATCTTATTCCTGTAAGATCGTAGAAGGTAATTTTAAAGTTTGCCCTGCCTGAAAATGAATGCAACACCCTTACCAGAGGGGTCACCATCATGCCATCCAGTTCACATGACTGCCCAATCCGAAAGAGAAGTAACAAGGTAAATAGCAGCTACATTTTACACGAGAAATCCAGAATTCACATATCTGAATTGAAAGTGAATTATCAGTACATATTTGTGTATTAGCTACGACAGAACAACTAAGGGAGAAAATACAGCAGTATTCTAGTCAACTTACAAAAGCACGGGAGTCGGCGCAGTCTGGAAAATGCCATAGAGATATGTGATATGAAAGCCTTGATTTTTTAAATTGAACTTCATACATACAAACCAAAAAAAGTGTGTGACAAAACTCTCTGCATCTGTCTCTAAATCACAGGACCTTCCCATCTGAATACATGGATTTAAGAAGGGACTCTGTATGCTCAGGCATACCTCTTCAACTGCTTTTGGCTGCAGTCATTTTGCTAGCAAGTCTTTTTGGATAGGACCGTGCTGAGGCAGTGCTTTACAGTATCAAAGACCAGCAGTCCACGTTTTACATACGCTTGCGTGTGCTCACACAAACATAGGCTGTACGCATTAGGTAGACAACAAAAAAATCCCAAGAAAGCGCTTTCTCTGGTGCAGTGGTGTTAGGATTAGGCTACGTTAGTTTTCCTGAACCAGCTTAGTCCGAACAGGCGCACAAACGCAACTCTTGCTGTGTCTCTAACGGTGATATGTTAACAATCAGAAGTGCTGTTAATCTCCTGTGAGGAACTGAAATCCATTCACAAGATGCCCGATTGTTTCAGAGAGCTTTTATTTCATCCAGTTTATGGCTACCCAGACTGTGACAACACATAAAATCGCATCTAATACTGTCTTGCAATGCATTAGGTTTAGTTGTACGCTTAACACTGTTTTCAAAAAGTCACGTCCACTCTTACAAACGTTGCATTTGACATGCCATTAAATCCCTAACCGACTGCTTAAACAAGAATCATCTCCCAGTGCTACTGGGTACTCCATTTCATTGCAGCGCAACATCATAGCTCAGGATCAGGCCCAAACTATAAGATAACTATAAAGTAGAAGACCAGAAGACTTTTAGCACAGCACTGACTGTGCTAAAATACTCCTTCAAACTATTCTCCAGATGACATCAAACGCAATGATCAGAGCAGCCGAGTAGGACCCGAATTGTACCCATTTGCTCCCAGGAACCTAACAGTGGCTAAAATGCTCTGCTGAGGAAGGCAGTGCCCAGCAGCTATGGGACTACATTCCTGTTTTCCTGACAGTTCCTTATCAGCAGCTTTCAAAATATTTTCATAGAGCGGGACACCACTTGCATCTGCTTCCATCATAAGGATCTTTGCATTCCTGACCTTTAATCCCCCACCCTCCCTGCAGCAACAAGATGACAGGCTGAAACTAAAAGGGCTGATTAGGACACTTAAGGGAGGAAATACTTCTTCCCTGCAGTCCTCCAAAAACTGTTTTAATTTCACTTTGCTCTCAGCTAACACATTAAACACAATGGAACAGGAAGTGAACTAATAAAAGGGAAAAAGAAAGTGTATGCTATTTCATTGATGTGCTACATTAATTATTACTAGAGCATCATATATTTACGAACAAAGCTTCGAGCAGAAAGGGTAGCGTAACCCCACTTTATATCAACAAATTGAACAACAGAATGAAATTCACAGAAACTCAAAATTTGTATAACATGCAGTTCAAGTTCAGAGAGCAATCCTGTGGGCAAATTCTGGAATACATCTACAGATTCCCAGTTGTGCCTTTTCAATATATGATTATTTTGCTACTCTGCTGCAGTGAATCAGCAGCCTTCTCCAGCTGCTTTGACAGGGTAGTGGCAAGGCTTATCTCAACAGCTACATGGCGGTGTATTTTTTACATTTCACTTTTATATACATAATTACTGCCTTATTTTGAATAGGTATGATATAATTGGATCTTGTTTTTCTACAATCTCCAGCACATTAGTTAAATCACCCGTGAAGCCTGTCTATGCAATCCCTATTTCTTCAGCAACAGGACATTTGCAGAGTGTTTCTGAAGGAATGTAACATGCCTTCAAAGTGATGGCCTAAAGCTAGGTTACTAATAGTCTAAAAGGTGCCATGGTTAGTCCCAAATGCATTTTCCAGGGGGCTTTACTGCTAGAAGAGAGTCTCTGCAGATTCACAGGCTCCAGCTGTGCCAGCATTTGCTGACCATTGTGTGTATTAGCAATGGCACCAAATCAGGTATAATTTTAGAATTTCAGATTTCCTCGAGCTTACTGCATCTTCAAGGTACTTTCAATTAAGCATGCAGCATTTAAAACTTCAACTTATCGTTTCACTCTGAGATACAGGACAGCGGGATGAAACTCAGAAGCATAAATCGCTTGGGACTGCCACAGCCAATTGTATTACAAATTAATGCACAGAAAGACATCAGATCAATTACTGCTCCATGCGGTTGCCCTTGCAAATCAACTCACTGAAATGGAATCCCTGTCGCAAGTTCATACACTTTCCATATAGCATGAAAGGACTTAGATACTTTAAACTTACTAAATGCAAATTGCCTGTGCCAAGAGTATGCATTTTTCTTACAAGGGTGAAAATATTTTCCCCACTTTTAACTTTGACATGCAAATACGTACTTGCTAAAACCTTGTTCTTATGCAAACAAGGCAGGTGGGAAATATTTTTACATGTCAAGAATATGTTCCAACTTGGTTTCTCACATTCCCAGAGTTACTTAAAGCTTCCTACTGGGCTCACGTTAATTGTACCTGTTCTGTGCTTACATATATTTATATGGTACATTTTCCAAGATTATATAAAATACTCTAATTCATGCTTTAGACTAGAATTAGCCTAAATTACAGTTTACAATTTCTGTCTCCTGGGGTGGTGCTCAGGCTGATTCTGGTTCATGCATGAGCAAATTATTTCTTAAATATGAATTGCAGAAAAAATAAACTCTTGTGGTTGCTTAGAAACCGCTACAGATACCCAGGTGACAGATGTAGTTTGTATTCCCAGATTAAAGGCCTAAGAATCTTTCACACCCTGAAATAACAGTGCTCCAGAATACTACCACGGATGTCCTGTGCCAACGACAGCAACGAAAAGGAATAAAAGGCCAAACAAAGCCCCAAGAGCAACAAATGCAAGCTCAAGCACAGAGACCCACCACAAGCATCAAACAAGTTGCTACAGAAACAGCTCCTGAGAGGGAGAAGTGACCATTAAGGGCCGGAGGTAGTAATCACTACGAACTGATGTCCAACACAAGGCAGACTCGTCTCCATAGGAAAGGGCATCTGACATCCACTAAGATCTCTCAGTATATGTGAGACTAGCATGTAGCTAATCCTATAACTGGAATGTCTGGTAATCTTCCTTCTGCTGTAACATCATATGATCATCATCTTACAGAAGGAAAATTGAGTGCAGACTCTTTGATTCGCTCAAAATCAGACAGAACAGGAACTTGAGCCCAAGTATTACAGGGAAAAAAAAGCCTGTGTTTTTCCCCTGAACCTTTCTTCTTCCTCCATCCACTGTGTCTTCACTTGGCAATTGTCTGAAGTAGCTCTGGTATGCTTAAATTATATGACTGCCTCCACCTAATTCCTATTGAACATGCCTATCAGACAACCAGAGAGAGCACTAAATGACAACTTTTGTTGGCATCCAGAACAGAAGAATATGCCTTATTCACTCCTACGCCAGGCTTCACTTCTTTCCCCAAATCTTGAACAGTTTCACCGGGCTTGCCTACCTTTTTCAAGCTCTCTCCCCCAACCAATCCCTCTAGACAGCCTCTCCCTCTTTACTAATTCCCGCATAATGAAATGCTGCTTTATTCCTTGTCTGGTCTGAGCAGTAGAGGAGGAAAGAAATCTAATTCTGTATTTGTAAGGAATTGCTCTGTACAAGCTCATCATAATCTTTAGTTTCTTCCTTTCTAACTCCATGGGCAGACTCCGGCCAGGACAAGAGCCCACATAGCCAAGTAAAGCATGGGGCATCTTTCTCCCCAGTTCTGCCATTTACGTGGAAACACATTGAGCCTCAACAGAGGAAAGTGTATTAGCAGTCCACCCTGAAGAAAAAAAGCAGTTTTCAAAGAAAAAATTATGTTCCAAAGACAGAAGTTTTTTCCTCCCCATTAGTGTGTCTGAATGAAATGTTTTTTTTTTCTAGTGAATTAATTGTCTTGGGGTAGAAAAAGGATTTCCCCATTCCTCCTCCTGCTTTCACACTGTTATTTTAAAATTGTACATTCACACAGACCACATTATTTTTTCCAATTTGCAACAGGTATGAAACCTCAGATTTGGTATCCTGGAAGGGCTCTTCAGTGGAAGCAAAAATTGGTCATCATTCCTGCCTTTTAAGTGAGATTCACCTAGCTGACCTGAGCCATCTTGAAAGTTGGGTAATTAGCTGAAGTTAATTGTCTTGTCTGCTTCTAGAGTAATGAGGAAGGGAGGAAGAAAGAGAGAAAAAAGAAAGCGAAGGAGAAGGAGAAAGTGAGAAGGAAAAAGGGATAAGGGACATGCTTTATCTAATTCAAGAAAAGCGAGATGAACCCCTGAGTGGAGATGCCTCCTCTTCACTCACCAGCGAAGGAATTTAACGATACCTTAATTACAAGCGTAACTTTTAGAAGGTCAAAGTCAGGTGAATCCTACTGCCTCTTAGTATTTCTGAATTGAAAAACTCACATTTTCTGGAAAGGAAAACCTGTGTAGGAAGTGCTCCCTTCCCCTCCTGTGATACAGAGAGTCCCAATTGCCTGTGTATGCTGGCACCATTGAGGTAAGAGCATTTCAATGGAGTTCCCCATCACAGCTCCCACCCTTCAGCTCTCAAGGCAGCAATATCAAGAAGTTCCAGGTATACACATTCCTTTTTTACTCAGTAAAGATGGAGTTAAGCACATACTGGTTAGTTTGCCAGACCGGTCTCTATTTCTGAAAACCTCTATGGGCACTGAGCATCCTTCTCCGATCCACTGGCTTTCTGGGGAAAGCACCCTAGCCAAAATTGCTAGCTGAACTGAGGGCTTTCCTCGAGGCTAGATGTGGGGTATGTACAACAGCCAGGACGGGAGCTGGAATATCCTGGGTCTCAGGGTACTCCTTAAGAAGTTATGCCTTCTCTGACTGCCAGAAAGGTTCCTTTCCCTGAATGTGGCTCACCTGTCCCTGACTTCACAGGGTATGTACAATTTTGGAGCTAATTCAGAAGGACTTTGAAATAAATATGATACATATACAAATTGAGCTAACCTGCTTCTAAAGGGATGCAGTTTGTGCCAGACATCACTGCTAGCACTGTTTGTAAGTATATTGATTAAATTAGGAGGCATACATATTCACTGACATATTCATACATATTCATTGACTCAAACAAGGGTACTGCATGTAATGTGGTATTTAAAGCAACATAATATCTGATCACAAACTGAATTAACAAGGAATGATTTTACTATATAATATTCTAATCTTCCTGCATTTTCAGCTTCATTACCTAAATAATTTGCTCTGTCATGTACCCTAAGTAATTTGAGCTGGCTGCAAATTACTTGCCTCCGAACACCTGCAGCTTACAAACACTGCAATTCTACTAAACTGAAAGCCAGTGGCAGCACAGCTCTGCCCATTCCATTAATACACTACGTTAAGTGACCATCTGTCCACTCACATATATTAAAATACTTAAACCCCGTGTACTTCTAAGGATGACAGCTGGTTGGTAGATGTCTGAGGCATTTTTAGAACACACACAAAGTGTTTTGATTGAGAGCTGATGGAATTTACCTGCCCACTCCTTGTGTGAAAGGTTTGTTTATTCTATGTACAATCCCCACCATAATGGCATTCTGGCCACAAGCAGGCCCGCTGGAGATTGCAATGATATAGCTAGTAGAAGCAGCACCCGAGAAGAACTAACAAAGCCTGGTATCCTAGAGATTTGTGTCTCACAGTTGGATTTTCTGGGGTCCAGTAAGGTTGAAATTCCAGCAGAAGCCTTCCCAGCACGTGGGGCGTTCCTTGCGTCCTCCTCTCCTTTATAGATGAGTCTCCTGTCTATAGCTGAGCACAGGCTGCGCGCTATCCCTCAGTGGAGTATTAGCTGGGTATCTTTCTGAGCATGTTTTTCGATTTTCATGAAACGTGTAGGAACACATCTTTGGGATTGCTGATGCTCTCAGGCTTGGCTGAAATGCTTTTGGAAATGAGGAAGATTGGGGCGATGGGCAGAAAACCAGACAAACACAAACAACCTCTCCAAGCCTTGTTTCCTTAGGAAATCACACTAGTAATAAAATAAAATAAATACTGAGGTTATGCTAGTACAAATCCTTTGAAGTCTGTGGGTGTGATGGGTGGAGTAGAAACGAACACGGCCACCAAAGTATTAATTAAAAGTCAGGTATGAGCAACACCTCAAACACACAAGGTAGAAATGCTGCAATGCCAAGACTAGATCTTTGGGCCTGAACACAGCTGGATCCCTCTTAGTAGGTCACTTGATATTGTACAGCACTCCCTAACGCTAAAAACGTTCGGCTTCAAAGAGTATTAAAGGAGATGCACAACAAATAGTACGGAACAACCCGAGCACTTTTGGGGCTTGCAAGACTGACTTTCAGGAGTAAATCTAAATTCTTTCAACCTCTGTTACTGATTTGGACACCTTGAAGGGAACAGTGCAGTAAGAGCTCATATTCTCATGCCAGGATCACTGACGTTTATGTTTATTGTTTTACTTTAAGCCAAGAAATTTTACTTACACAAATTTTAATTTAAAGAACTAAAGCTTTGCTATTACATGAAGCGCTGGCTTCAATGAAGACACTTGAATGCCTCATGAAAGAAGACTATATGGAAAATGGTTTAGATTCTCTAACAGGCAAAACTATTCATGTGAAGTTGTTGTGGTGAGGTCTCTATGTGTATTTTTAATGTTATATTCAAATAGAAAATTGCTGGAAAAGCATAATAGACCAACATAATATTCCTAATTCTTATAAAGAAAAATTAAAACAAAAAGAAATCCCAACACAAACAGTCTAGGACTTCTGCAAGTGTTTAGGAGCACAAACAAGCTAAAAACCAATTTAGGGTTCTCCGAGGAACACAGAGAGATGATGTTTGCTCCCTCTCAGTCATGTGTGCAACACTAAGTGATTTTTATTTTCCTTCTGTAGAAGAGTCTTATATCTCTCCACTGTCTTGGCTTTATCCATCCAGAAATATTCTCATTCTTTTTTGACCCAGCAATGCAAATCGTTATCTCAACATTTTTATCACCAAGCAACTGAAGACATATTTTTCCTTGTACTTTTACGTAAAAAAGACCAGCAATCTAGTTTGCAGCTGAAAACTAGATGATTTGATTTTCCTTGTTGAAGGAATGACAGGTAGAGACAACTCTAGCTTGGGACTCAGGTCACATTACAAAACCATACCACAGACCAAACTATAGTATCAAACCACTGAACTACAAGCCTAGGCTCAAAATAATCAGGACTGCCGCATCCAGATGTGTTCAGTTGTCCAGGAGCACAGAAAAGTAGTTCTTTGGAGAATCAATCTCTCGTTACTTCCCAGGGCTTACAGCTAACATCTTCCCAGTTTGTGAAGTCTAGGGAGTTCTGAAAGCTCCAGCTTTGTTACTACTTTCATGAACTTAAATCAAACACAAATGATGAAGATGGCTGAAATATACACCAAGACACTGCAGCAAGATAGAGAATAATGATACTAACTCTTTTGAGGAGAAGACAAAACCAAGAAAAAACAAAGCACCACCTCTGAATACAAATTCTATCTTTTTATAGTGGAGGAGAAGATTTATTCACTAGACACAACACACAGGCAAGTAACAAGACACAGTAACCAAACTTAGTGGGACAGAACCAGAACGGGGAAAGAAGGAAGGGAAAAGTGTTGCTATGCAACGTCCTATGCATTTCAAAACCAAAGCATTTGAAGACTAGTCTGATTATTTCAACATGGCCAGAAGAGACTTCCAAATTTTCATAAAATGCCATTTTTTTCCCATAATATTTTGACTTCTCACTTTCTTTCTTAGTGGCTCAGCTTCTTATGAATGAACATTTAACCATTTTATTCCTCTTGTCTTCTCTGGCTGAAAATTAACAGTAGTTACATTGGCTACGATTAACACAGTTTGGAGTATGATTAATTTGATGACTAGGCTAAACGTGATTCTTGTTAAATAAAGCAATTCAGAGAAAGTTTTTCACAAGAAAAGAAAACACACTGACACTGCAATCATGTGACTCTCTTTAATGTAATATAGTTTTAATCAAAGTCCTGAACTGCATGTCAAGAAATAGATACTATAATCCTCATTCTAGTGCCGATTTGCTGTGTGAATGGGGATGCTAGCTGGTGTCTCATTTTTTCTATCTATGTAATTAGGATAATCGTTCTTTATCCCTACCTCTATCTACAGCTATCTTAGGTGACTGGTACTTACTGCCAGATCCTGGGGCTTGGTCTTACGACGCAGGAAACCAGTTAGCAGACCTCCAGACAAACAAATTTCCAGCATTTTGCATTGCTTAGATAAAAGTTGCCACAAAACTATACAATAGGACTGCTAGTTGTCTGAATTTTGTTAGTTTCCTTTTTTAACTTTTAGAAACAGAGCTTACAGGTTTAATTACACAGCTGCAAAACATTGCTAGGCATGAGCTATTACCACAGTAACTGCCAGCGCTGACTTTTTCTGCTCTGATTTGCTACTGCATTTATTCAGTAAGCAGCAAGCTAGTGTTTATGTCAGTTCACACTGTATGTTTTTATGGGATTCTAGAGGTCACTCAGGTTTTGACATCCCTAATTTCTTCCTACAGATAACCGCTAACCTTGGGCATTTGTGAAGAGAACACCTGCAGCAGGGCCATAAGCGCAGTTCTACTATGATACAATCTACACCACGCTGCTGTGCTGCTAGTACAAACCAATGCATATTGGCTGTCAAATAAAAAAAAAAAAAAAAAAAAAAGAAGGTAGCTGGTAGGCCAAGACGCATGTGCACCTTGAGGCAGCGAAAGGGCCCTGATACACTCAGTCACACTGAGGTTTCTCGTAGTCTTTGCAACTTATTTTCTCTTACATTGGGAAAAGCTAATCTATATCAATTTCTCCTTCGTGGTGTCTGTATGCTGGTTTTCCATTTTGTAGTATTAATGGAGAGGAAAACAGAAAATTAAATTTGTAGGAGAACATAATTTGGAGCACATTTATTTGCTGGAGCTAGCTGGACAATACTAAATGCATTCTCTCCCCTCCCACCAAAAAGAAACCTGTACGGAAAAGCTTAAATGTATTTGTACTTCTGTCCAATTTCCCCATTTTCTGAAAGAAACTAATAAAGACTTGACTTCAATAAAGGAAGTCTTTTAATAATGTAGCATTTTGGAGTGAAAAATCTAAATCACCTCTGACATTTGCTCCACAGATTAATGCACAGAGCCCCCATTTTATACAAAATTTCCTACTCTCAAGTCTTGGACCTGGACTTCTGGAATTTAACTCCAACACTGCCCTGCCACCTTCTTGTCCCTAATGAAATGTACTGGCTTAGGAGAGCATCTCAACATTTCTGTTTGTTTGCTTGCCGTAGGAAAATAAAGAAGAATTTACCAACCACTCGTCAATTTTAAGCACCACTTTAGGAAGTCACCTGGAAGTATCGCAGCACAACAACCTTTACTTGAATGATTTTTAATAGGTTGCAAACAGTCTTAAATGATCAATGCTTTGAAGACAATCATTTTAGTCCCTATTACAAAGCGTATAGTTACTGTATGCAGGATTATGAGAGTAACTTAGTTGCTGGTTAACTTACACTAGCATTCATCGAGGAAGGATCTTTTACTAGCGTTTTAGAACAGTGGCAAGAGGGTATTTAGAGAGTCTTAGACTTCCTTTTAGAGAGTCTTTAGACTTCCTTTCCTTAGAAACTGCAGTCATTCCATTTTGTTAAGAAGCTACTTACATTTGTACTATGCATTTGCAAAATTACATCTCAGTTCAATGGTCTCATTAGGCTATATACTAGCACAAATCAAATGACACCTACAGTTACTAGATTAAAAAAAAAACCACCTGGGAAACCCAATCGCTTGCAACACAGTGTCAAGATTATTAACAATTTCAGCGAAATTCATTACAGGGTGACAAGGCTCCTGAATCGTTAGAGGGACATTAGGTCAGACTACAGCACCAGCTAACCATGGATAACCCTGCAATTTCATTCCTTCTACTCATATGCACATAGCTTTCAGATCAAGCATTAATAATTCCTGCTACCGCTACCTAGAAGGTTGTCTCTGATTAGCAACTCATCACCACCACATGTTCTCTACCACAATGCACACATTCCTTTATACTTACTATTCGGCCAAGTCAAGTTCCACTTTAATAGTTAGTTCCCCAGAGACAGCAACAGTCAGCTTGGAAAAAGGAATATGGAACGAATGCAGAAGAGGTAACAAAGCAGGGGGGGGACCAATAAGGTAAGTGTTTAAACTTTAAGTGTTTTAACCCTTTAAACAAAGTGTTTGTCATGATTCAGCTTCGTCCTGCCATTTTGCCAGGCTGCACAAATTTTATTAAGGGTTTGGCCTCTGCAGAAATTGCAAGATGTATCACTGTGTGTAATGAGACATGGGACTTCATATGATTAAGTTAAGGCCAGGCAAACATGGCTGGTGCAGGAGCCACTTCCTTACAAGAGAACTGCACTTTGATGAAAAACCACTCAAAACCTGAATTTACTTCTAGAAGAAAAGGTTGCGGGGGTGGGGGGGTGGGGGAAGTATTTCACTCAGACTAGAAACTCCATCATTCTGAAGTGACTACATCTGCATTTTTAAGGTATTTTCTTTTTCTTTTGGGCTGTACATGAATTTGATGTCATTAAAAAGGCTTCCTTTGATGCTGTGTGCCAAGAAGAATCACTATTTTCTCACAAAGGTGTGCTCTAAATGTCTACTTTAAATTTTCATTTTCAGATGATTCATCTAAGAGATGAACAATAACAACCAAAACCAACTTCAGAACTCTAAACAGTAAAACGCCTTTTAGCTGCACTCGCTCATTTTTAACTCCCTCCAACACCTCCTTTCTGGATTCACGTGGCAGTCAATACTGAGCATGAATTCTGTAACTCCTTCTGCGACATACGGCTATTAGAAGCAAACCACAACCAGATTCCCTCACACCTCACAGAAGAGGTTCTTCTGAAGTCTGTATCCTGCATCTTTCTAGCTGACCCAGGGTCACCTTTTTATCCAAGGATGCTTTCTGTTGCCACTGTTTCTAGTCTATATGTATTGTTTTGTCACAGCTCCTCTTCACGAGTCCTCTTTGGAGGTCATTAGAGGATTGATAAAACTGAGGGCCACTCTGGAGGAAGCCACATCCTTAGCCAACGTAGCTTCAGCTACTCCCCTAGGTTTTGAAGGGGGCAGCACAAAATAGATTAATTACACCTACATTTCCTCCATTTAAAAGAAAATATCACTGAACTCCAAAACCAATCAATGATTTACAGCTGATACAACCGAGCTCATCGCAGTCTACATCTTCCTCGCAAGGGAAGGAAGAGGGGCAGGCGCTGATCTCTTCTCTCTGATGACCAATGATAGGACTCAAGGGAACAGCAGGAAGATATGCCAGGGGAGGTTTAGGTTGGACATTAGGAAAAGGTTCTGCACCCAAAGGGTGGCGGAGCACTGGAGCAAGCTCCCCTGGGAGGTAGTCACAGCGCCAAGCCTGACAACGTTTAAGAAGCGTTTGGACAACGCCCTCAGACATACGGTGTGAATTTTGGGGTTGTCCTATGCAGGGACAGGAGTTGGACTCGATGATCCTTGTGGGTCCCTTCCAACTCAGGACATTCTATGATTCTATATATTTCCTGATACATACTGAAGACACTAGAAAGTACAGACATTATCAAAAGCTTATAGCCTTTTTTTGTGATACAGGGTCAAATCTCTGCTGAACAAATAACTATGTTTTCCTCTCCAAGAAAGATGCTTGTTTCAGCCCCTGCCACATCTCAGAGGGAGCAATATTAGCGTATATGTGGGATCAAGAGGGAACCTACATCACTTCTGCAACAACTGCCTAGAAGACAGCCTGGACAGTGAAAGACTGATGCAGAGTACAATTTTGCCATCGCTCTTCCCTAACATCTGTACAACTTCTCTGAACACCAAATTATACTGCTTCAAGGAGGAGATTTACACACTCCCCCACACACTGACCATTTGCTCAAGACAACCTGGACAGGTTGTATGCACACTCGGCAGACCCTGCTACCACATAGGTCTATAGAAACAGACACCTGCACACACTGCACTAAGTACGGCCACACATGCTTCTTGCTAATGACTATTTTTACCTACCTGCAGCTTTTGTATCAGAGCCTCCCATCGCCTAAAACGGGCTTTAAAAGGCATTTCTGTCTTACTTCAAGCTGACTCCCTTCCCCTTCTCTTGACCATTGACTGCATCACTCCGGTTTCATGGTGATGGAACTTCTTTCTTTGTAATCTTGGCAGTACTTTATTGACTTGCATAAAGTTACACAACAGTCCTTCATCTTTATGAAGCAGGCTGGGGCCGGCCGGCTGGCCGGGGACCAGGGGGAAGCCACGGGAGTGTGGCCAGCTCTGCCCCTCTGCAGTCGGGCATGCATTTTTCTCCTCCCTCAGATGTTCTCTTGTAGAAGGGCACAGGAGGAAAATGCTGTGACCTGTCCCCAGGAGCTGCACCAGGAGGGAGAACACGCAGGATGATATTAGAGGAGATGGAAATTTTATAGGCTCTGGCTTACAGCAAAATAAAACCACCATCAGTCTATCAGTCTCAAAAACACTCCTGCCAAGAGAAAGGATTTTTTTCCCAACTTGTTCTTCAAACCGTGTATTACAGTGTTGTCCCCCACCACCCATGTCCACACCATCTCCCTGGACTCAGCTCTGTTTCTGTGCTTCTTTATATCCTCATGATGTCTGTATATACTACATTCAGTATTTGAAAACCATCTTCATTTCATGACGAGGATCATAAAAAAAAAAAAGTAGTTGCCCACAAAAATGTTTTAGAAAGTTACAAGCTTGTGAAAAGAAAAAGGTCTAGCAAAAGCTCTTCCTTTGCCACAATTAGATTAGGTGGTACAACCTTCATTAAAATCCTTTCTTTTGCCTATTCATTTCATAGCATTTAATTTCCTGCCTCTCAGTGATTAAACCAACTGAAAGGTAGTAGATAAAGCAAGTTTGCGTGCTGTTTCAAACAGATATATTAATGCTTTACGCTTAAAAAGCTTCCCAAGTGTCTTCAGATGCCGATTAACAAACATTGTACATAAAACCACGTCTGAGGTCAGACTGTGGCAGCAGATATAAGCACTGAAACTTACTACAACAGCTCTACTGCACTGCTCTACGTGCAGGATACCTCCACTGCATACATTAAGGAAGCTTAAAGTTAAGCTTCACATATTTAAACACTAACAAAGTCTACTTAATGGCAGTCTTCAAAATGACAGTGGCCTCCTAATCTGCTGGAGATAAAGAAGTGCCAAGATTAATGATTACATAAGTGCACCGTAGAGCCCAGAAACAATAATCAGCTCTTCTGTTGTTATTTGTGTACAAAGGCTATTAGAGTCATCTGACATTCCAAAATCCAATTTAAAGTTGTTAAACCCCTTTCACGTACTTATTTGAGGTTGGAAAACCGAGAGGTTCGAAAGGGAAAGGAAGGGTTTGATTTCCTAATTCTTTTCCCCTTACTGATTTTGCTCTAAGCCAAATCTCTCTTCAAGAAATGCAAAAAAATAAGCTTTTAAACAATGCCTGGAGTAACCAAGATTGCTGTTGAAGGAATAATACCAATAAAACCCTAACATGCTTAGATAGCAAATTTTAAAATAATGACTACAAGCAAACCAAGTAACTATTCTATAGGAAAAGACCTCATTGAGTTGAGGGTGTCAATAACACCAGCTGCACAACTCCAACAATAGTGGCCATCTTCAGCAAATCAGCAGGGTGAGAAGCCAAAGGTCTTCAGACACCAAACACCCATCTCAGTCTAGTAACGGACTGGGTGAGAATTCACTCTCTGGATTCATATAGGCACAGTATTGTTCGCAAGAGATCAGACCGCTCTTTGCAAAATAAGGCAAATGACAGGTCTGACTGCAGCCTCTCTAAATATTATACAATCACTTCTTTTTCCACAAAAATCCTGTAAAATTCAAAACAACCCTCTTTGTTTCTGACAGAAGACTGGAAAGCAAATTCAGAAACAAAATGAACAAATTGGTCTTCTCCTCACTCCTACACTGCTCCTTCACCTCCACAGATGACACAGAGAATGGGACAGGAAAAAAAGTGGCTACATCCCTGCCCTCTCCATCTGATCAAGGAGTCATGCCTCCCGCGCTGCGGGCAGACTGCACAGGCGGGACAGCCCAGCAGCTGGGAGCTTTGGGTGCAGCAGGTAAACGGGCATGCTGCACATCCCGCGTGCCTCTCAGGGGAGCAGCCAACTACAATCCCACCTGTAGCACAAATCACTGCAGCCCTAAACGCAGAATTCCCCGCTGGCTTCGAAACTCACAGAAAGGGCAGCTGAGCAGGCTCTCAGAAGGATCGGTGTGCATGGCAGACAGACCTACAGACCAACTGCTGCAACTTGATCTTGTGGGTGTTGAGCTGGGCCTTGTGCTGAAACTGCAGCTATAGGAGCCACTGCCCTTCTGGGGAAGGGACCAGCCTGGGAGCAATCAGCCTCTGGAGACCATAGGCCCCACTCCCTCAGCTTGCTGGTGACTTTCTCTCCTTGTATCAAGAGAGAGGCGAGGTGACAACTGTGATTCAAGCTAATAAGGTAATCTCGAGAATACATGTAAAGGAAGGGCAAGATGCTGTCAGAACCTAGCTTGTGAAGCAGCCGATCCGAGGCAGGCTTTCTCCCTCCCCGTTGTGACATCAGTAGTAAAACAGCCTCGGTTTCTTGTACAGCAGAACAGTGTCATTACAGACTATGTGCAGAAGTTTTCCTTTACAGCTACGAAGGGATTTTCTAGTGTTCCCTAAGGTAAAGTCAATTAAGTGATAACTGCATCTGTGCAGAGAGTATTCAAAATGCTAATATCCCCACCTAGATAAGTCTTCAACTTTGCCTGCTTATTTATCTCCAACTCTTAGAAATTATTGCCATGAATGCTCCAGTGCCTTCCCCCATTATCTTTGCAATTCTGCTTCTTCCCAACAAAAAGGCAAAAAGCACGATGCATAAGACCTGTACCACTCTGACCACACTGGGGAGTAAAATGATACAAGCAAAGAAGTATCAGCTGATCTACTGCAGTGTAGCTACTGGCATATTTTGCTGCTCTCAAAGTCGTTCAGCTTTTCATCTAACCTACAGAAGTAAGAAAATCTGCTCTGCCATCAGAGGCTCACATACTCTAGAAATAACAGCGGTTTGCATCATGAATTATCTACCACAATTTACCACTCGGGAAAAAGAAAAGCTATCATGTTTGGTGTTGTGCCATTTGCCCATCAGACCAAAATTTTAATGTTTATTAAATTTATTGAATTTAAATGTTTATTATCTTTGCAATGGAGATAAGACAATGCTGGTCTCAGGCACTCGGCTCTAAAATGGCTTTCTTACCTCAACATGGGATGACTCGTTACGTATGTCTCTGGCCACACATGTTCAGTGTGTCCCCATGTTTTTAAGTGACACCCCCCCCCCCCTTGAAGCTGAAAAACCCAGTACTGAAAACAAAGGAACTTGATGATGTGCTGACTTATCATCAACTTTTATATGAATGCCTTAATACTTTATTACTTTTGTTTATAAAACTCACAAAATTGAAAAATGACCACCAAAAAACCCCAACACAGAATACTGACACCTTTTTCAAACAAGTCTGAAAGTATGATAAGGAGAACGCAATCTTATGTCCCACAGAACCAGGCAGAATACACGTATTTGGTAGAACACGAGTATGAACAGGAGATTACAGAATAAAATGACTGAGTCAACTGCTGCTAAATGCATTTGACAGATTAAAAGGAAAAAACCTGACTTGCTTCACATGGTTAACACTAGGTTCTAAAGGCCAAATCACCCAAAAAGGCAGAAGCTGGCAAGTAGTGAATGTATTGGATTTGTGTTTCCTCAAATAAAGAAGGCTTGGTAAAAGTTAGAAGAAAATAATAGAAACTGCACCTGTATTATTGTAATCATTTTATCCAGAGACAATCCAAACCATTTAATGAGCTTCACCACTTTGTCAGGACGAGAAAACCTTGTAACCAGCGCTGAATGACGCTACACAATAACTTACCGAGAATGACAAACATAATCTCTCAACCCTTTCAAGACAGTCTTTACCCATCATTCATGCTGATGGTTTTTTCTATGCTTGTGTTCTGCACACATCAGAAAATAGACAAGAACGAATGCCAGGCAACTCCAAATTCCTACCGTTTTAACGGTGTACTATTTTAAAAGGCTCATGCACACAGTCAGTTACTATACTGTCCTTAATAAAGACCCATAATGTTTCACTAGAACTTCCCCATTCCTACCCTCAGAAGAATACTTGCAGCATAACTTTCATTATCCAAGGCTCCCAGGGGACAAATGGAAGCAGAGATAAGTGGGGGAGCAGCCAGAGGTCTTCTGAGAATAATGGCAGCAAAAGGAGAGGAAACAAACTCCACAAAGAACTGTTGGCTCAGCTCAGCCCTGAAGTTTCCCTGTTCCTGAATGGAGCATTTGTAAGCAAAATAAGCTTCTCCAAGCAAGCATTCCAAATGATTGTAAAAACCATTTGACAAAGTGAAGAATTATTGTTCGTTTTGGTACTTGACTCTCCAGAGAGAAACAGCTGTTGTTCTTACTGTAGCAATCTATTAACCAGGAGTACAGCTGTAACAACGTTCCTGGTAGCGTCTCAATGGTTAACAAGCAGCCAGATTCTTTCCAAATCTGTGTTTCCCAAAGTATTATTTGGAACACATTGCTAGAAAAAGTTCCAATCCAAATAAAAAAATGCAAACATATATCACAAGCCTTAACATCAGGGCAGAACATCCATGTAGAAGAAATCTGTTTGGGGGTGTTGCGGGTGCTTTACACAGAAAGTACAAGTTTTTATTTATGTTATTGCAGCAGAAGTTAATGCCAATTAAGTAGGAGAGTCACTTTGGATTTAGCACAGAACCTGGCCCAGGGCACTGGCACACAGAATAGGAATAAATACTAATCATGCTTGCTCACACTGAGAGGATTAGATAACTACAGACGTAGGAAATTAAAACCACAACAAGATGACCCCACGCTCATGATTTCCCTGTTGTACCAGATCAGTCAATATGAATAATCGACGATCTAAATTGAAATCCTCAGATAAAAATAATGGTTTTACTGCTTTATTTCTCTTCACTTGCACATAAATTGAGTTGACTATCTCTGACAATGCCACGGTTTAATATTCTAAACACACTATCTCCTTTAACAATGCCTGGAATAGAAACAAGCTGCTGAGCTAGATCCTCAAGGGGTGAAAATCAACATTGCTACACTGACTTCAGTGGAAGCACATTGATCTCCACCAGCTAAAGCTCTGGGCCCTAGTGGGCAATTAGGTTTCTATTATATGCTAATTTAAATAATGTACCACAGAACGTTTGCTGTACAATAAAGCAAGTCTACATTCTTCTGTGGGGAAGGACAAGCATTTGCTGTGGCATGATGAGAGTTATGGATTCTGGTTTCAAAGAGCAGGATGAAGTTTCGGTATAAACTACTCCTCATAATAGCATTTTTAAACCTGCAATTACTCATACTATACTACTTTAGGAAGCCTGTAATTATTTGGTAAGTTCTTACCAATGTCTAGTCTAGATCATAATTGCTAACACTGCCTCCTTCAAAGGAACTAGTGACTATGTTAAAATCTGGTTTTTGTTAGGTTCCTACTACACAAAGTGGCTGTGCTGTAATGTTATGATCTGTATTCAGTGGAGGAGGGAAACCAAACTGATTTATGTCCCAATCTCAAGCCTTTGAGCAAGGCCTGAACACAAAACCCAATACAACAATCCCACACACGGTTCTTTTGAGGCTTCTGAGATGGCCGGGTTGGAACAGGGACTGTGGCTGCAGCTGACATAGGCCAGAGTTTTTCTGCAACAGAAGTTTATGGCACTGAGGACCATCTGCAACACCCTCTCACTCTCCCAGCGAGGCCTCATGCTCCAGCCAGAAGACAAAAAAGCAGAAAAGTGGGGGGACAGGGTTGAGCCACAAAGACAGTGAAAAAGGTTTTCAGGGGGTCATAGGGCAGTTCAGGTGAAAACATATCATCCCCGTGCAAAAAAAAAACATTAACAGCAATTGTTAAAGAAAATGTTTTGTTCTCTTCTGTAGCAATTTCTTACGTACGCGAACTCCTTCTTTCAGTCTCCTTTTAAATGACATTGGCACCCTTCTTCCTGCCTCAGTCATCAACAACCAAGTTATTAGCATGCCAAGGTCCCTACTTAAAGTCTTCTGGACCTCTGATGTAGTCAGGATGAGGGCATCATTCCACACTTACAGGTTCTCCTGTGTTGCAGTCCTTCAACTGAAGCAGCAGGATTCAATACGTACTCTGTTTTGAAAGCTGAAAGCACATCTCAGCACAGCAATTTGGAAGCTCTCCGAGTGCCACTTTAAAGACAGGGATCAGCAAAACAGGGGGTTCTCCCCATATGTATGACTGGAGATAATATTCCAGCTAAAGACTAGAAGACATGCACGCAGTTTCAATTTGTCTTGTTTTCTACAGAACCACTCAAGGCAGAAAGGCAAAGTAATGTGGGCTCACGTAGGTCAAAGTGCTACAAGGTGGGATGTGGCATTAAGCTGCAACACTTAAATTAAGTGATTCCCTTTATAAACGTACTTATCCTGGTAATAGTGCTCTTCTCTGGTTGCATTTGCAACTCCTCAGAAATAGTTTAATTTCGAACAGAAAAAGCTTATATACAGTCAAGCATTTTTAATGATAGCCGTCACACAAGAAAAACTTGCCACGCAGGGAAGGTCTAAAATGTCACCACAGTAAGAACTCATCCAGAGCTTCCCCTGCAGTCTGGACTGCTCAGCTGCCCCATCACCATGCTCTGGGTGGGCTTTACAGACATGGGGAAAATTCAAAGCATGCAATCTACACTGGAAAGAAAGAAGAAATTAGAACTGATTTTTGGTTAAGGTTTTGATTTTGTTTACATGCCCAGCAAGGAAAGGAGAGTACAGAACTCGACCCCACTAACTCCACAAGCACTTGAGCCAGCAGAAATCTCCAGTCATTAAACAGAGCTGCCCGCGCCCCCCCCGCCTTCTCCTGGTGCCCCTGCAGCTGCACTGCGAGAGCCAAATGAGGGAACAACGCCGGTTGAAACTGTTCTTTGGGGGATTAACTTTAACCTGAAACAGTTTCCTGACTGAATTCTCCACGTGACTGCAGAGATGCTGCTTGCGCTCGCACAAGGGAGGGGTGCGTTTGTTTGGCAATGCCAGCTTATGGGAGGTTAAAATACTGACAGGACTAAACTGTTAGTCTGCTAAATCGGTGAGAGGAGATCTGGGGTAGCATGCAGAAGGACAAGGAACACAGGGCTGGTTTTCCAAGAAACAGAATAGTCTATGAGTAAGTCATTGGTTTCTATGTCCAGTATTGCTGTGGAACTTTAAGCAAGTCACTTATTTGATGTGTCAATTCCTCAGCTGTGAAATGAGGACAACACTTTCTTACATCACCAAAGTGTTGTAAGTTGAAAATTAACGACTGAGGTACTTGGACACTCTGGTGCCGAGGGCCAAGTCAGTACGTACCTACAAGAGCGGAGTGACTAGTGACAGGGCGGGGCTAAGGAATCAACGTATTATTTTTGGTAGACTATTTCCTTAGAGGATAAATGAGAGTAGCTGCTACTTACTTGATTGCAAGGAATTGAAAGAGCTCTCTGTAGCTCCCTCGTGGGTGGACACCTGAACAATTAAATAGCTATGACCTAATTTTAGTCAGAAACCTTATGTCACAAGGAATTTACAGGGAGGTGTCTTCTGTATGTGCAAAAATAATTGCACTGTGGAAGGATAGTTGACCAATGTGTTAATTTAGCAGTACAACATTTAGGGATAGACTGTATCCCATTCCCCTTCCTCATATTCCCAATTCCAAAATTTCTGACCAGAAGAGATACAACTGCATGATACAAAATATTATAGGATTAGGACGGAAAGAAATTCTGTGAACACACTGCTTCTAAAATCAGAATGATGGGGTCAGTTTAAGGAAAAGTTTACAGAAACATAAGGGTGGCAGGTAATGTTATAATCAAATCTCAGCTTCTCTGTGATAGAAATGACGGAATATCACCCAGTGGGTTTTGTATGATGCACCAGCGATACTAGAAGGCACTTGTCTTTAACATGCCATTATTACGCACATAGAGCCATCAAGCGATAGAAAACGCACCCCAATTCTAAAAGAAGTTCCAACAGCTTGCTTCCCTCACAGTTAAAACCTGTCCTTTCCCTCTAGCCTGAATTTTCCTGCCTTCTTTCAGAGGAATACAGGAAACATTTCTTCCTCTCAGGCTAATGCAGGATTGCTACTGCGGGACTGAGAAGACCTGACTTCAAGTCTCTGTGCTGTCACAAGGATTGTGTGTGTGAGCCAGGGCAAGTCACATAACTATCACAGTTATGTGCACATCTAACTTCTCTAAGATGTGTAGGTCCCACTGGAAAAAAAAAAAAAAAAAACAAACCAGGAGTTAAATGATTAAATAGCTTCATGGAGCTGGGCACATGCCTTTCTGTAATTCAGTTTATACCTGTAGAACATTAGGATTGGAGGCTTCCTGTCTGTGAGGATCCATTAAATACTGTACTGTGCTTGGATACATCAATAGGAATAGAAGCCATGTAAATACTTAAATAGGTAAATAGTGTTTCAAGTCTTATTGAGCTTATTATGTCTCAAGAGCTTATTATGTCCTTGCTAGATTAGAGAGCACCTACTAAAAAAAACAAACACAAAGAAAATAAGAATGCACCAAAGAAAGCTTTAAAGTTGAAACAGCAACCTCAGGATTTTGGCTCTTCCCTTATGATTTTGAGACATTGGGCTGACCATTCTAAAAATCCCTGGAAAGGGATAACACTGAAATTCCCTTTCCTTGGTCCTCTGTGCCAGGGGATCAGCCCTAAATAATCATTATTACGAGGTTGTATCAGTGGGTTAAAAAAGAAAAAAGTGTCAGTAGAAAGTGAAAATCCTGCACTATCTGGATTTGCACTGAAGACCACCGAGATACAAGGCAGGCTGAAATCTCTGCAGGCAGTCTGGCAGTTTGCAATTAAATTGCTAGGAATGCATAAGCATTATTGGCCTTCCAAAGCAGATCCTTCCAGTTTTATGGGCAGAGAGTTAAGCACTCTCTAAATTGTACCCAAGACTCAAATTCTCAGAGTTGCATCTGCTTTTGTTCAACTTTTTATTTTCTGAAGTCTTGTGGTTCGGCAATGAAATGTGAATCTGTTGATTCCTGGCTATGACACAGGCTTCTTGTGTGGCCCAAGCCAAGTCTCCTAAGCTATACTTCAGTCCCCTACTTGTGAAACAGGTAAAACACATCCCTCAGTCATGTTTTATGCATAAATTAACTTGTGGAAGCTGGTTTTTCAAAGACTTCACTAATTAACATTATAGACAACCCTATAGATAAAGAGATTGTCAGAGGGCTCTGTCTGGCAACCCTGGCCCAGAGAAAGAGCGCATTCCAGAAGTGATGATAGAATCTGCATGCAATTCCAGAAAGCCAAGTTTACTGAATTCCACAAAGCTATTTTTTAAGAATATGTACTTCTTGGTAACATATTGTAAGGATTTCATACAATGTAGGGCATCTCCTACATTTAGTTTTATTTGGAATGAAATGCCACCATCAGTTTTCAGCACAATTTGTATGTGCAATGTTGACAAAATTTTACCGGAGAAATTCTGACACGTTTAGTAAGCTTGGAACAAAGAGTTTAACATTGGACACCCTGTTTTCCACAAATATACACTTACAATATCATATATTTTCAGGTGTAAGCTCAACAAGGTAGAGAATCTATTTTTCCTGTGTTTATACAGTGCCTACTACCTGGCTTGTTCTTAGAACATGAAATGTAGTCCACAAATAACTTAGTTTTCTAGTTTTCATACACCAGTACAATATCTAAGCACAAAACTCAAGTATAAAACAAATGAAAACACAGTTTTCATACTAGGATGACCAGAAACAGACTAGAAAGAGGATTGAACATTACTAATCCATGTTCTGCCTACACTGACAAAAGAGAGAGACTAAACCATGACTCTTAGCTTTTTTTTTTTCCCCCTTTTCTTTATACGGTATAAGATATAACTTGACAGATCTACTTCACTATCACATGATCTACTTAAGCTAAAAGTATCAAACCTTTTAAGCTCATCTCATTTTCAAATACACATCAATTCAAACAGTCAATACTGAAAGACACAAACAAGACAGTTTTTACTAACTCTGCAACTACGGTTTTCAGGAGCCAGTGAAAAGTGACTGTACAAGTAGGAGATGAAATATGCTTTCAAACAACAGCTGAACTTCTGTCCTAAGTTACCGCCTAGCCCACATACCAAATATTTCTAGTTTTCTTTGAAACATAGCAGCTTACTGATTACAGGTACTAAATAATAATTTTTGCCTTTGATTTTAAGACCATAATCCAGTACTGGAAAATGGATTTGTCACTGTTGCTGTGCACCAGTGAATTCAATTGCTTCATTTCAAATGTAACAACATTACCATCTCACTGTAAGGCAAATATCTGAGCAGTAAGAGCAGCTGATGACAATCCTCAGAAGACAGGTAACAAACTATAATTTTTGAGTTTCTCAGTCAAAGCTCAGGTGAACTTTACCTTTGTTTGTCTTGTGTTTGCTCACAGGTGATGTAATTAATCCATCAAAAGCTCTGTTGCAACATTAATGACATTCAAAATCAGCATGCATAAAAATTGTTATTAAGTTTATTTAAAACAATAAATTGCCTATGATTTCATGACCAACTAATCAACACCATTACTTTTCTAAAACATATATTCAACTCCACGTTGTGCACAGTGTTACATAAGGGAGGAGGGCCTGCCTGCTCCTTCACACTTCCGTCCCAGAGTAGACAATACGGAGCTGAAACGTGACCAGGGCTTCCCTCATGCCTTCGTACAGTCCTACGGCTGGGACTTTGCCATCCCTACGCTTTAGTGGAGTTGCAGCCTGCTTACATCTTAGTCCCATCGAGTGTAGTTTACCATCCTTACACAGAAAAGAACGTAAGTTACCTCAGAGGAAATACAACCATTACAATACTGCAACTTTTAAGTATTTGGAATCACTTTTTTATGTCGGAGCGGGGAGAAGTGCTCCTTGCTATAAGAAACTAGACATGCCACTGCTAAATGAGACTACCCATTTTTGGAATATACACTATTAGGGCACTAAAGTAGTATTTTGCTAGTGACGATGCAGCTCTGAATCCTCCCAGCAAGGCAACAATACTAACCTTTCAAACCATTCAGCTATTTTGCACTTGTCTCAGTGAGCTTAACGATGGGGAATTTTTTGACCAATATACTTTTACATTGCAAGTGGAGGCAGCAGAAAAGAGCCAAATACCTATTCCGGGCAGAAACTACAGTCATAATCCAGAATAACAGGGCAGACAGATGTCTCATGTGTGTGAGTGCCCAAGCAAGAGGAGCTGGAAAACAAGCATTACCAAACTGGGCTGTAATTTTAATCTTTGCCCTTAAAACTTAAAGTCTTCCCAAAACTGAAGAGAGGAGTTTAATGGAGCCTATGCAAACAAAGGATTACTAGCCCCTTATCTGATGTCAGCAATCCTCCAGAATTAGGTGTTACCCACGAAGAGCAGTGGGAAGGTACAGGGCTTGCCACTCCTAGGTGGTACCCGTCTTAAATACATTCCCACGGTTTTTCACATTGCCAGAGAGGAAAAATAAACCAAGCAAGGCCAGCAGTGATTCTCTGAGAAAGCTGTGAAAAAAGCAGTTGTGGCTCCTACCATCTGGCACGACCCTCCCCTTTCACCAACTTCCACCTAGCCCTAATACACAAGAAAGCTGTGGTGGCCCTGAAATAGGAGGGTGCCAGGCTGGGAAGGGGAAGGCTGACAGCAGCTCTCCCTAAGAGGTAGGAACGATCAAGGAATAAGCAATGACGCACACTATATGATTTATTGCTGGGCACTGTTCCCAAATGTGTTAATAAAGTTGCAGCCAAACAAATGCACATCCCTTAGGTCTTGTCTTTGTTCCAGCAGAGCCAAGACAATTGAGTATTATTTTCAAGTAAAACAAGGATGAGATTCTAGACAACATTCATACCGCAATTAATACTTGTTTCACCGTTCTACTTCACAGCATTACCAACCCTCGAGTATTTAATAAAAAGAAGTACAAAACAAGAAAGAAGCAAGCATACATATGGACACAGAAAGTCATAAGATTTTTAACAAATAAGTCAGAGCATTTCTATTTGGGGGTTTGGTTTATCTTCGATAATTTCAGGTGTAAAAGACAATAGACTGAAGCACTCCATAATCACCACATTCAACTGAAGCAAGATGCCAATACAAAACCAGTTAACTCTGTGTCAGGTAGCAAATGGATTCAACAGTTCACGGCAAAGCTTCTCTTGGAGGTCTTGGAAGCTGAGAAATGGAAGGAAGGGGAGAGAGGCCAAAGAATTGTTTGAATTGAAACACACACTTGATTAGCAGCGAAGACCTGGGGAAGCAGTGATCAAGCATAAAAAACTGTGACAGGTTTCTGTAAGCAGCCCGCTCGGGTTTCACATACCAGCTAGTGACAAAGAAACACATTTCCATATAGTGTAATCACTGTGCAAGCAGATGCTCCTTTTAGCTTTAATAAGCATTGAAAGAGAAGCTATATTCACGCTTCGACTTCCGATACAGCTTTGAATCATGAAAGACAGGATAGCTAAATATGAGCTGCCTGGCGGCATAGGCATTTCACAGGGCAGTTCTGTGAGGGAGAGAAATGATGAAGCCATTAGAAGGGCAAGGAAGCACAAAGGAATGATGCAGTCCGCAGGATACGCTTTCCCTGCTATCACCCACAGGTAGTTTCTGAATCAAACCTGGAGATTCCTTTGTTTCAGAAACTAGATAAGCCATGGGTTAGATGCATGGAATTACGATATATTGCCAAGCTATGTCCATGAGTAAAAACACCAGGAATATTTTTAAATGATAGCTGAGAATCAGCTATATCCATCTGTTTCCAAAAGCCAGAGCTGGGCGAAGGGACGGCAGAGGGCAGAAGATGGAAACACACTATAAAGTGCATAATTTAAAAAAGAAAGCATTTTCCAATATGAATTATGCTTCTCATGGATGAGTAGAAAATACATGTTATCACGAGTCAGTAGTTTGTCAAGAAACTGCAACAAATTCATGAAAATTGGAAATAACATCTTCCGAAACTGTTCAAGACATTCCCAGTCAACCGATTTATCTAGTAGATTTTATTAGATGTAGTGATTTTGTAGCCCACTAGCCACCCATGGGAACTCCCCCACCTGAATTTCCATTCACTCTTACAGGAAGAGTTAGGTAGTGAATATAAAGGTACACCTTACTACACACAGTCCAGTGCATCCATGCTTCTAGCACACGGACCTCAAAAATCATCATCTCTATCTCATTCTTTTTTAATTTCTATTTTTGTGAATGTTTTATAATGTACATAACACTACTACAGTAGTACATGTATATAATTTATAAATAAATATACATACATTGGAGGTGCATGCTCAAGTTTATCTATTTTTTTAATGATCAGGGTGTGTGATCAAAGAAGTTTGGAGACCACCGTTCTAAGCAACATGATATGCAAGAAATAATGTCTACTGGCTACCTGTGTTAACAAACATATCACCATTAGGTTCTCCTCGGGAAGATAAAGTTAGCAGTTTTGAAAATCACTTAAATAAAAGGGAAGGACAGATAGACAGCTTGTTGACCACTGTCACTACAGTAGAGCTGAGGAACCATACTTTTAGATGAGGACCTCATGTGCACAAAAAATGCTATGTATAAATGCAGATAAAAAGATGGTCCCCGGTTCCAAGGATCTTTAATGGAAATACAAAATTGTATGTTCTTTTGCGTTTTCCTTGCTCCCTACTATTTAGTTACAAAACTTGTTGACCGGCTCACTTCACTGTAA
Source organism: Nipponia nippon (assembly GCF_047370975.1). Lineage (NCBI taxonomy): Eukaryota > Metazoa > Chordata > Aves > Pelecaniformes > Threskiornithidae > Nipponia > Nipponia nippon. The sequence goes on along the minus strand of NW_028262413.1, from coordinate 30,866,696 downwards.
TTCTGGTTTTGTATACCTCATATGCGATTTAGACGATGACGGCTGTGTTTTGTAAAACAACTTGTTTAAGAGTAATTCCATACAGCTTTCTTGCTTCATGCTAGTTCATTTTAATAAACTCGAATTTACTAAGCAATCTACGAGCAAGGCAGAGGTTTCATCGACACCTTCTTAAAATCTAGCCTGTGGTTGATATATTATTAATCACACTGGTAACCAGAACAGTTTGTATATGTTCAGGGAGCTCATGATACAAAATTAAACATCTCTCTGCTCCAACACTGCGAATCTGAGAGCAGCAGTTTCTCTCCAAGTAAAACAACAAGCAAGAACAAATTACGTTTCCTGAACATGCCAATGAGCATCTGCTGGTGTCCCTGGCACAGACTGCCAAAAGGTGGTAACAAAATCAGAAATGTTTCGGGGGTGGGGGGCAGAGAGCATGGCTTTAGAGACCAGACGTGAATTTTGGTAGATGGAAAGACAATTAAAGCCCATCTGGAAAGATGGTTTCTTCCAGTTGTCATGACCCTCTGGTGCGCTTGGAACTATTCCAGAAGGCTACTGAAGGAACAAAGATCTCTTGAAGAACTGAGCGTGCAGTGTTAGAAAGGTAAAGCACAGAGGTGTCCTAGAGGGCTCTATCTTTCATTCTTTCATGATGATCTGAAACAGCTGGCTATAAAGGGCCTAAAACATATAGTTGTGTTGTTACCCCTTACTACACTGATAAAGAGATTAAATAAGGCACTGGCAGTTTGCTTTCAAAAGAGGGTGAAAGAAGAACACAAGAAAGTGAATTAGAGATGAAGAACGTTAACATGAAGGAGAAGAAATGAGAAACTAGACAGCAAAGGAGAGAAGATCAGGCAATTACACAGCACTTCAGTGAGATGACAGTTCTGCGTGCAGCCTATACGATCCCAGGGCGATGTGAATTCCAAGCAGGAAAATTTTTACATCCACCTAAATGGAACAGCCAAAATGGAAGGATAAAGATGGCAGAAGTACCACTCTCCAGTCTAAAAATATATACACCACTTATTTCCCAATCCGTCTTTGGGAAACTGCAATCAGCAATATTTAGGTTTATTATTTTCTCTCTGAAACTCCTGAAAAGACAAAAATGAATCCTATTAATAAAGTGAATGAGCAGGCTCACAAAAACTGCATTAAAATCCACTGTTTTGGTTACATCTAGATTTTAGTTTTGATGATCGGTTAGCACTTTACTGTAAGCTGCCCACAATATATGTTTTATAAGAAGTCAAAAGCTCTTTTTTACAGTAAGTTGTTTGAATGTAGCACACCAATTATTCAATTGAACATACATCAGAAGAAATTTACCTTGAAAATTTACCAATCTGACAAGAGTTAATGGATTTACTATCAAAAAACAAGGAATTTTTTTTTCTGCACAAACTAGTAGGGGCTCACTGCATAGCCAGATCTTACTGCAAAGCCAAAGACCTTAACATGATAAAAGCAAAAAGCATTAAGTGTATTAATGCCTGTTCAAAATGAATTGTCTTTGCAGTATAGCAATGCATTATCTAGCTTCTGTTCACACTTCTTTGATTAAAAAAAACAAACAACCCTACAAACCACTCGCTCTTCATAGCTTAAGAGGCCCAAAAGCCTTTTCACAAAACAATTGTTGTCACTTTTATATAGGGTTAGCTGATGCCTTTCCCTTTCCTTTTTTCAATGAGCGAAATATAATTAATGACTTCAAAATGGAATTAGTTCAACAGCATTTGGCTGAAAGCATTTATTTATATGAATCCAGTTATAAATCATAACTCAAAGGCATATTGTAAAGAAATTTACTTCACTGAAAATTCAAATAGCAGTCTTGTATATAAAAGTGGTGTTAAAGCTTAGACATTAGTACAGTCAACACAAATTCTGATTTTAACAGGCTTGGATAAACATATAAATTTTGGCTTAGCGAGTCTGCTTTGGCTGTCAATACTCTGAAATAGATACAAGCTTTAACAAACCTTTAATTCAAAAGCCCATTATTGTACCAACTGAAATGGAAAGACTCAAGTATCAAAGAGGAGTTCTCCCCACTTTTCATGGTATTACTTCTGTAAGACACCAATTGATCTACAGCCCTTGAAAGAAAACAACTCGCTTCCCTCTCCTGGATAAAAGTCAGTGCAGTTTTTTCATCCATCACAGTGTAACAGCATCAAAATACACCTTCTGCATCAACTTAAAACAAGGAAAAAAGACTGCAAACCACAAAGCCGTTACATGACATGTCAATTTACTTTGACAGATTCACTTCAGAAAAAAAGAAGATTTGTTTAAAGCAGTCAGTAAGAAAGAAATAAGGAAAAAGAGAAGCAAGAATTTATACAGATTTACCTAACGCTAACGTTATTCTGAGGTGCTCTTCAGCTTCACAAAGAAATCATGGACGGCTTCCTGAATCCAATAACTGAAACGGTACCTTCATCTAAACACCGAAGTGCAAAGCCCCCTTTCCTTGGCAAAGAAAAAAGCTCTGCAATCAGCACGGCAGTCAGGAGCATCTATGGGAAGACGGTGCACTAGCTGGGCCTTACACAGGGAACAGGCGGGTCAAGGCCAAGTCTGCCCAGCAGCAGAGAAAGCTCCAGCTCAGGTGGCCAGCGGCGAACAGGCAGCTATCGCAGGTTTAACTTTTGACAGATTTAAGCCCTTTACCAGCTTAATATCAGATCATTTGGAAAGGACATGAAAGACATAACTGTGACTGTTATAGGCTGTTGAGGAGTCTAAAGATGACTCGGTGATATGTCCTGTGCCCACTGCTTTGCAGTGGATTCCAGCCCACTTTGCTCCTTTTCACGCCTGCCACAAAGCCTGTTTCTGCTGGCTTCTGTAGAGGGCAGGGTGAAGCTTCACCAATACATTCATAGTGCACGGCTGCCTGGCACAGCCGCATTTCAGATGGTGGCAGGACATCTGTCCAGAGCATCAGACTGGATACTCACCTTCTAAACTGGAGATTATTTTTCTCATCTAGGACTATTCATGCAATATCCTGAGATTTAATAAATCGCCAGACTAACTGTTGGTTACTTAATAACTAATAACATCCACAACATTTAGCAGCATCTGATAAATCGTGTAACCAAATTAATTTACCCTCTCTGACATTAAAACCAGTTATTGTTGATAAACAATGCCTTAAACTATTTAGGTGGGTTCTTTAATTCAACTGAACAATGTACTTGGAACGACTGCGATGGCATTAGCAGATAGGCAAACAAATACATGCTTATTTTCATTCCTTCGGCACTACAAGTATTTTCTCTTAGAGAATACGGTCCTTCGGTTTCTTCTTGTGTTCTATTACTATACGCTATTTTCCCTGAAAAACACCCTAGTATTTACGCTCAACTTTTTTTTGGATGGGAATGCTTTCTATTCTTCCAGGCCATGCTAAATCCTCTTTGATTAGGTTGTTCAAGTACCTGACCTCATCATGAAAAGAATATAATTTTGAGTAGTAGTAATAAGCACAGCTTCACTGAGAGACCAGATTTCCTTACTGGCCCATATTAAAGGAGGGGAGAGTTCTTCTGCAATGTTATCAGAAAGGTATTGCCCAGAAGCAGCTCAGCCTGCCTGCACTCGGTGACAGGAACCACTTGCAGATTTGATGCACACAAGCAACTCTGCTAATGTGAAGAGAAATACAAACAGGATCTGCTACACCAACTGTACGGCCACTTGCTGTGAATCAAGCTCCTTTAGATAATCTTTGGGACAACAAACAAGTTTTGAGAAGAAATGTAAAAGCCTAACAGAGAGCAGGTTTGGAATAATTTCTCCCATTCTACTAACATGATTTATAAGCATTCAAACTGCTTGGGACATAGCATTGTTTCCAAAAGTAAAAATGAGTAGGTACTTAGAACTAAATGAATCTCAAGACTACTTTCAACTGACATTGTTTGCAATGGGCTTAATTATTTACGGGAAGAAACCATCCCATTGTATATCTGCCTGAATTTTTGAAAAACAAGTACAGGGAATAAAAATTAAAATCTTGTTTGTAAAGCATCGGATTAGCAGCAAGCAATCTGGGTTTTGCCTCCTTGGATAAATCTCTTAGATATCTGGATCAAAGTAGTCCTTTGTGAAACAGACACTTAACTGAGATGTCTGGAAACTTGGAACATTTTCCAAAGTGATAACAATTTTGGTATCCAGCTTAATACAACTTTGAAAGCATTTTCTGAAAACTGGAATTAATTATAATTAAATTTAATTCTTCTCCCACATTATATTTGGTGATTACATTTGAAGTCATGCTATGTAATTTCAATTATTAAGGTGCTTTTACACTAGAAGTAGATAAGAGTCCTCAAAAACTGTAAAACTTCCACCAATGAAAATATGCTTGGCTAACAAAAACTTACTCAAATTTAGAAATAATGCCTTAGCCAGTGCACAGCAGTGCTTCTCATGTGGGATACACAGCTTTATGCCAGCTTTGGACATGCTCCTAGAACTTTACCTTTGGGCTCCAAGGAGACAAGTTGGACATCTGTGCATGTTGCCCATTCAGAATATTCATTCACACGTAAAGAGATCCCACCCACTGCTAATACAAAATTTGAACTTAGCATAGTTACCAAATCGCTAATAATGCGGCAGCAATCCAAGAAAAGAAGTTAAGCTACACAACCCCACATTATTTTTTGTTCGCATCTCCCTAAGAAATTTTTCAATTCAATTAAAGGGAGAGAGGGGGAAGTATTGAAGGATTTCATTTTGGGATTTTGATTTTATGAGTTGCTGGCAACTCTCCCTGTGCACGCATGTACACACGCTCTCTGAAACAGCAAGTTATTAACTTGACAGTTCAGGTATTTTAAAGGTGGGAAAAACAGTCTCTAAAGAGTTAGTTAGGTTTTTTTAAATTCAAAAGTAAACTCTTTCAGAAGTTCCTTCAATTTAGCATATAAATTGAATTAATTTTATTAGTCTTCCTAAACTGTAAAGCTCTTGTCTCTTCCAAACACACTCTATGCCAGCCAGCAGGCCAGGACTTGACATACTCGAGTGAGGAAACCTCCACCTTCTTTTAACAACACAGTACAAACATGTCTGCTCTTAATTCCTCATAGCAAGGTACACACACAGCCATTACATTTACTTGAGAGCAGTGGTCACTATTTACAACCAATTATTATCATTTCCTGAGAAAAGGCTTGATTTCAGCGTGCTGAGCATCCTCTATTCTCCCCAATGCCCTTGTGTGCAGAAGCGAGCAGTGCTATGAGAAGGACTCAAGCATGCAGATCCAGGTAAAGCCACTTGGTCGGTAAAGCTCTTCAAGTGCAGCTCACTGCTCCCCATCAACAGGGCGAGGCAACAGATACAGAAACAGGCCCCCTTAAAAATAGCTATGCTATATTTTTCTCGAAACAGAAAAATATGAACCTATTCTCCCTGTAACGTCTTCCTCAAATCGCCAAGAATTAACGTTTCTGAAATGCCGGAAGCTCATAGTAATAGCTCCTTCCTCCTTGGCCACAGGGACTCATCACGGTACACATACTGTCCCAGGAAGGAATTCTTCCTCCAGGTAATGCTATTGCAATGGGGTAGCGGCAAAGGATTTGATACAAGTTTTAAACACATTTCCGGAAGAATAATTCATTCACGTATCATCACGTCCACCCTGACCTCTACATGTACAACTACCGCACCTCTTTACAGTAACGTTATAGAAGACCCTGACTTTTCCAAAGAGATACTTACAGACTACTTGCTGACAATTATTTCTAGGTCTCAAAGCAAACAAGACAAACAATGGCACAAAATCAGTGATCTGTTTCGCATGTCAAGCAACAACTTAATTATTAGAACGAATGTATTTAAAGCACAGTATTAACAAAACGAACATTTTAACAACATTTAACCTGACACTGTTTTAAAAATGTAAGAATATAGTCTAGGGAACTATCAGAACATCAACTTGAAGGTAGTACGGAATATTGTGACTAGTAATATCAAAGGTGTTTACAGCTGTTTCATTGGCAAAAGAAAGCGCTAAGCACACGCCTGAGCCTTCACAGCTCCCCCTGTCCTGGCCTTCTTGAGAGCCTTCTGTCCTTCCCCCAAATGCAAATGCTGGTCTCTCCTGAGGTGCCCAAATTGTTATTTTCAAGCCTCCATGTCTTTACACAATTCCCAGCAGTTCTTCTTTGCCTCTTACATTCTGACTTCTGTTTACTGATGCACTACTTCTCTAAATGTAGTAGCACATCAATTAATTATACAGCAGTATGCCTAATCAGGTTTCCCTAGGGTTTTTAACAGAAACCCTTTGTATTTCTTAATGGTTCCATAAGATTGTAACTATTTTTAGTTCTGCAACAAAAGAAGTAAGAGTCTGCTGACAATACTATCTCCATAAAGGAGAAACTGGTATTAAAACCGTTGATCCAAGCACAGTTGAACTTTGGAGAATTCAGATTTAGTCTAGATTTTATGATTAACATTTTTATGTACCACATAAGCAGTCAGCACTTATAGACAAGAAATACAAATGAAGACGACTGGAACTGAAGAACTGATGTGACCTACTTTACGTTTTAATATTAAAACAGATACATTCAAATTAATAGCAAAGCCTCCCCTACCTTCAACACAATGCTACCACCAATTGGTCAACAGCAATCCAACAATTTTCTCTGATCAATTTCTCATGCCCTGCCTTGTTCTGAAAGAGAACATGTGCTCTAGATACCCAAGATTACTTTTCTTTAGTTCTAAGGCAGACATCCACAAACCTTCTCATTAATTTAAGGGCATATTCAGGATTAAAAAAAACAAAACAAAAACAAACCAAAAGAACAAACACCAAAAAAACCAACCTACAACAAACTAAAAGCCCAAATCAGAAAAAATACATCCAGCTTCCACACTACAAAAGCTCAGAAAAAGCAGTAAAAAAAAAAAAAAAAAAATCAGTTTGGTGGCCTTTTGCTGTGCCAGAGCTGGTCACCTTTTTGGCCAAATTGTGTCTTGTATTAGGAGGGGTCATAACTAAAAGTAGACAGCTGCCTTATTATAAAAGTGTTATTGTCATAGAATCATAGAAGAGCTGACGATGGAAGGCACCTCTGGAGATTGCCTGGTGCAGCCCCGGCTCAAAGCAGTGTCAACTACAGCTCAGGATTGTGTCCAGTCAAGGTTTGGATATGTCCAAGAATGGAGACTCCACACCCTCTTTGGGCAACATGATACAGTATTTGACCACAGGCATAATAATATATAGAAAAAAAAAATCAATCCAAAAATAGACATTTAGCTTCCATTTATGCATTTTATGTACCTTTTGCCCATCCTCCCCCACCCAGTGAAATGGCAGCGTTGCATACGTACTTCCTATCTGGCACCCATATTTATACACTTGAGTCACACCGCACACAGAAACAGCGCTGCTGACATCATGTAAGCTCAGACGCTCTTACCTAGTCTATTGGCAAGACTGGATTCTGAGACACTGCTTTTAATTCTTAATCTTACCTATTCCCCAAATCAGAAGTGAAGATGTGCCAGAGATAATTTCCACATTATGAAAGCAGCTCTCTCTAGCATTCCACGGGGACCTGTCTGCAAGGATGAACTGTATCTCTACACGGTTCCTTTTGTCCTGTATTTGTTCTTTGATGTACAAATATGCCACAGACTAAGCGGTGATCTCTTTGATGTTGAACTTTTATACTTTATTGCAACTAGCGTGCTTACAAGAGGAGCTGCCAGTCATTTTGCCTTCTAAACATTCAAATTTCATGAAGCACTTCCTTTATGAATCAGATTTCTTAGTAACTTGTTTTCAGAATTTCCACAAGAACCGTGCTCCTTTTCTGCAACAATAACTTGATTGAAAACCAAGATCTGATCAGGATTTTCAAGTATTACAAATTAATACAAGCGTTAGCTAATATATCTGAATGTACTTAACGTGAAGTATAATTACCTAGTCAAGTATGCATTTCCTCAGTTTCTTTTAGATAATTCGGGCTAGTGCCTGGACTCCAGCAGTGACCAGGAGTAGTTGCACTGGGAACAGTGTAAAGCCAAGGCAAGCATTTAGCGGTACACCTCTCCGGCTTCTCTGCCAGCCGCCACTAGTTTACAGTTCAGGGACTTCCAGAGCCAGAGGTAGCCTCTGCAGTATAGTTTTACATAATGCAGAGTGTATACATAAAATTCTAGACCAACAATACCAAGGCAGATTACGTTACAGAGTTAGTTACTTCTGTGACAAAACACTAATCAATGTTGGTGGGAATAACACGTTATAAAGTGCAAATTTACCACCAGTACATGCTAGAGCTGCAATGTGAGACATACGAAAGAGTTTCCATTCTGAAGCACTTTTGCAAGGGCTTTTAAATCAATCTTAAAAGCAGAAATTCTTTGGAGTGAGATTTTGCCATTCAGAAGATCTCTGCTTTAGAGTGACCTTTATGTTTGGCTATTTTTCCCTTCTGTAAATATAAACACTGTGGTTGAGAGGGAAAACATCACAGGAAAATTAGAATATTTTGGAACAGTGACAGCAAGGAGGGAACATTTCCCCATACTGAGCTCTAGGTTTCCACAACAAAATCAGTACTGCTACTGATGCTCCTCTCCAAGCCAGCTAGTTTAAAGATACATCATCAGTCTACAAGCCAGAAAAAATGCACTACTTCCAACATTTTAATTTCAAGTTAAAATTTTAAAGTGAGGAAACCATATTATAGCTTAGTCATCTTCCGTAAGAGAGAAAAAAAGAATCTAAAATGAAACAGATTTGTTATAGATACTGATTCCTCTTTTTCAAAAATACCTAGCAGCTCAGTAACGAAAAGCACGTGTTAAGAGCTAGATGCATTCAAAGGAGGGAGCACTCTAGCACTAGCCATGCCAGGCAGCCAGGTGCTGCACTCCACCTTTCTGGCTGGGAACTGCTAAGTTATTCCCAGAGATACCAGCAGATTTTTAAGAAACCTGGTTAAATAGAGCCAGCTGCAGCAATACCGGAAACATCAAATTTTCAGGGCCTTTTCAGGTCCAGGCAAAAGTCGGTTCTCAGCGCTCACCCACATTCTATAATGTGCAGTAAAATAACCCACCAAGAAAAACGCAAGGGTGAAATATTGCTCGTGTTACTGAGAGGTTTCACACAGAGTTTCCATCGAAGTGTCCCATGCAGGAGGCAGGAGAGAGAATTTTGATCGTCCTTGAAGAGAACAATAGGAAAATCAATTCCTTTATTTAGCTCCCTCCACTGACCCACTCCAGCCCCTATGCCTTAGCACCAGCCCAGAGCCTGTCCCCGCTTCTGGCTGCCACAGGTGCTGCCAAGCACTGCTGCTCTCCCTGCTATCACTGGGGAGCATCTGGGGAGGGAGGAATGCTCTGGGCCTGTCTTCCTCAGCCATTTAGAAGGCGCCTATGTATATGAGGTTTCTCAAATGAAACATCTCTGGCTCTTTAATTAACCTGTCTGGGTTTTTTATTATCTGTTGATACAAGAACCTATCCAGCAGTTATAAACATCTTTATGTACTCATATTTTAAGCAAATACTTCTTTTAATTCAATAATGCACCCACGGTACAAGAAAAACTCTAGCCAAAGCGTAACACAATACATCTCTGTCAATCTAACAACTGCTGAGATGTCCCTTTGAAGGGAAACAACGCTGAGCGTAAGCTCAGCTACTACAGACGATCGCTAACAACCTGCCCCTCTCTGCATGGGAGCTTGACCCTGCAGCGATAGTTGCAAGCACACCTCCAAAACCCTAGAGTGCTCCAGCCTGATGTATGAGGCCTAGTACCAAACGGCCGTTTCACTTACATTTATATTCTCCAAAACTGGGCAAACATTTCTACAGTAAACTAGAAGGAGCTAGTCCAAGGAGGGGAAAAACCAGTGGCAATCTACAACAAGCAGTCTTCTGCAGTGCAGAAGATGGGTTTATTAATTCCCAAACTGAGCTTCAAGCAATCACAATAAATTTACTAGAAAAATGTGTGTTTTCCCACAATAACTACTCTGCCAAATCAAACACAGACGAAGATGAGGTAATTAATTTAGCTGAATGGAAAAATGCACCCTTTATGAGTAACGTGACAGTTGACACAGGAAGAGAGCAGCTACTGCTGCTCCTGTCAAGTAGGAGAGCAATTTATACCGTTCAAATGTAAGTCAGAATTAAAGCATGCAAATGCCTATGTATAGAAAGGAAGCTCCAAGTGTTCTGATGACCAGGGATTGCTTTTTACCGGCTTTCTACACTCTACCTAGACTAAGGGCTTCAGGCAAAGAGCACCTGAGGCTTAGAGAGAATTTAACCTTCTTTTGGGGTGAGAAGAAGATAAATGACACTTCCAATCATGTCCCATTAGGCACAGGGCCAAGTGGAGGAGGCTAGACAAGAGAGCACTTCTCTCCTCAGAATTAAGAGTGAGGTAAACATCAGCTCATGTAAGTTTTAGGCTGCTTAACCCATGGCACAGTATCAACTCCTGAGACCCCCGGCAGTCTCACAAGAGGTGTGAATTAAGTGCCACTTGCAACTTGATTTCTAATTGGACGTGTAAATTGTACTACATCCTAAACACCAAATGATACTTGGATGAAGGGAGAAACCTGCTGAGCCAATCCCGACTTTCCTGGTGTTTTGGAGAAAGAGGTTGAAATTCAGTACCACAAACACATGCCCGAGCACAGCCTTGTCCCCTTTCAAACTGCAGTGGAGACTGAAAACCTGAGACCCTGCATACAATCCTATTCCCACTGTTCCGGTTCATCTATTCTGAAATTACTATTTAAAAGTAAGACAATTCTGTCCAAAATAGAAGTGAGCTAAAACAAACACGGCTTTCAACTGCATTTCACACGCACACCACTCAGCCTTTTAAGATTATTTAACTAAAGCAGTTCAAAATACCACCCGACCTCACTTGTATAACTTGGTATATAGAAAACCTCCATGCCCCAGATGCCTCCCCCTTTGCCTCTGTGGCAGAGAGGCTGATGCACCAGCAGAACCAAATACGTCAGTTCTCGGTATCTGTGAGAGCTGGAAGCAGAAGCCATGGCCATACTGCATCCTTCCCCAGGTTTCTGTTTCATGCAGTTAACAAAATAACAGCAAGAATAACAAAGTCTTTAGAACTTCAAGAATACTAACCAAACAGCACATTACAGAAGACAGCATGTGCAAATGGTGACAGGACCTTTTCCTTATTTTTAGTCGACAGTGCAGAAAGTATTCTCAACGTACCAGGTGTGAGCAGAGGCAGCAGGAGGCCCAAGCACACCCCGCCGTGGCCACCCGCTGGGCCAGGTGCCTGCAGCGCCTCTGACGAGCACCGCCTACAGCCAGTGAAAAGCAACCCTGGCACGCAGGAGCATGGCCCATGGTACTCTGCCAACCAGACAAAACTCCAGTTTGCGGTCACTTCAGTTTGAAAGAACACTCTGACAAACCCTTTGTCACAGTGCATCTGTCTATGTAAAGATTTAATGTCACTTTTCCGCCCCCTTGTTTGAGAATGATCGACTTCTTCTGAAGTGCATAAATAAAGAGTCATGCAGGTGGTTTTACGAAGCACCTTGTCCCAAGATTCAATGGCAATAAATAGCACAGTATTTCAAAGAACACAAACATTACACAATAATTACATGGCTGATACCCTGTAAGTATGCTGACTATTCTATTTGCATTGTTCAGAAGTGAAGAGGTTAGACTTATTTACATCCAAGTAGCTTTAATTAAGTTTTAAGATAAATGCTCTTAAAATGAAAGCTGGGATGATTATACCTCTCTCGACATTGATTTTAGCCTAGATGGCTATGTATGTAGCATGACAAAAGGCCCAAAGGCTGGAATCGCACAAACAGAAGAGCCACAAGCTATGGGTCCTGCATCACTCTCCACCGCATAGGAAAGAAAACAAAAAATACAGTGAAATCATGACCTTATTGAAGTCAACTGCTTAAGTGTAGTGGAGCCAGGCTGTACATTAAAGCGTGGCAGCAGCGGGTGCTGCTGACCACTGCAAGTTCACACGAAGATGAACTTCACAGCTGCATTCACTAACAGCAGTAGATAAACAGGCTACGTTTGATGGTGAGGGCAGCAGGCTACTCCTCCCAACAGTGCTGTAGAACCCCCAGGCTTTTTGGGGGGACTCATGCACTTGTAAGAGCTTTAAATGTCAGAGATTCACATTAGGCTGCATCCAAAGAGCGCAAGGAACATCAGCCGTCTCAGCTCCATGGCTAGTAACAGCTTTGGCTTTGTGCTTCCGAGCAGACAGTACAGACACGCAAAGCCAATGGCGGTAGGGTGTAAGAGAGAGGCCCTGACATTCGCAACGCTGGGCTCAGATTTTCCTGGATATCCATTTGCTCCCATCAGCATGAAGGCTTCACCTTCCCCCGACACCAAAAAGGAAAAGGGAAGCAAATGCTAATTTAATTACATTTTTCCACAAGAATGGGAATCTGTGTGGGAACCTGTACAGGGAGACAATCTCAGCGTAGAGCGCCGGTACCGCAAGGGGCTCTCTCCAGCGCGATGACTTTTCCAAGTCCGTCCGCAAGCTCCCTACTGCAGCTAACCCCCCCTCTGAAGAGGGGAACAGCACGACACCCCGTGAGTCACTGCCGCCCTGAGTCACTCCCTGGTGTTCTCAACATAAGGTGCAGGCAACTGGGAAGCAGCCTGAAACTGCAGCGAGCTTGCCAACCTATATTTCGCAGAACTTCTTAGCCTAAATGCCTCTAGCAAAAAAAGTGAAGGAAAAAAAAAACCTGGGCAAACTAAAGGCTTTGTTAACCACACGCAAGGCTCCCTTTAAAACAGTATGAAGCATAAGAAGAAAGTCCATCTGCCAGATCCCCTAACAAGGCTTTCTGCTTCAACATTTCGGTCTGTGGTTTATTTTTTTTTTTTCACCCAACAAGCAGAGAGGTCTGCACTGTATAGAGTCACCTTTTTCTCATAACATAGCTATTCTTGGAGGACAGAATCCTCCCCTGTTAATGTTTATTGCAAAAAAGAGAAAAAAGCTGATCTTCAAAAAGGAACGAGAGGTTTAGAAGACAGTTTCTGCACCATTAGTTATGTGCATATCCCTTAGATATCAGTCCCCAAGGAAAAGACAAATCGCAAAAGGAGAGAACTACTGTTTGTTTCATCTCAGGAGTTATCAGCTGTAATTGCAAATTACAGCTCACAGATAAGCACAAGAAAGGTGAATATTTATTTTTTCTCTCATTACAAATGAAAAAAAAACCAGAATAACATTCTAAAATGTATCAAGTCTGACTAATAACTAATTCTTGTCATACACAGTTATTTTGCACACTACAAAAACTTATCTCATAGGAATGCAAAGAAAAAAAAAAAAAAACATGCTGCATCTCAACTTCCTTTAATACTAGATAGAGAATTGCTAAGTCAGACAAAGTTGCACGTATCTACTCAGGAGAGACACAAAGATTTGACAGTTTTGATTTAGTATGTATCATTTAGAAACAAATATACCAATTTAGAATTCTGTTGTGTAGTGAAGATGAAATACAACCCTGTCAGTAATTAGTACATGATAGGGATCATTTCTATACTGTACTGTAGGCAAGAGAAGCAAGAAAGAAGATTTAAAACCCCTTAAGGTTAAAATTGAGTGCTACATCATCCTAGGAAAAAAAACAAACATGCAAAACTCTCTATAATGGGGAATGAGTAAAGAAATCAGTCTTTTTCATGCACATTGGGGAAGTACTCAACATAAAGAGGACTCAGTTCTTGACCAAGGTCTCTAGACACTACTCCCCGAACTAATAAATGCCAATACAAACATTCACCTCCCCACTGCAGAGCCAAGCTGCAAAGCTGCAGGCCATTACCCTGCATCACATGCTGAACCAGCTGCCATCTCCCCCCAGTCCCCCACATCAGCTCACTGGATAAAACATGACGACATTTCATATTTGTGCAGAGCCCACACCCCAAGCCCCAGCAATGCTTAATTGCCCACCTCTACAGCCTTACCCCTTCAGGTTGTTTGTTTTGGTTTTGTTTGTTTGTTTTGTTTTTTTAAAGGGTACAGAAGTCCTTGCATGGTGTCCATAGACCAGTTCAGTTTTGCCCCAATTATTCAGAATTATCCTAGAATTATTTTTAAGCTGGTATTGCCAGCCAGTTATAACAGGCTCACCGTTTTAGCTAGGCAAGAGCTGTACATAAGCTTAAAGAGTTTGATCTAGTGAGATGTTCAGCACCCACAGTTTTCGCTGACTTAAACAGGACGTACAGATTCTCCATACTTGAAAGGAGTGTCCCCAACTGAGACTTGTAGAGAGCGTGCAACTGCCTTTGATTATCACAGAGTGAGACGTAAAGACAGATTTCCTCTTCTTTTATACTTGCAAATCTTGAGAGTCTTTTCAAAGGGCCTGAAAGTACATTTCAGCAATAAACCTCAAACCAATCTTATCCTGTGAATATGATGCAACAAATGTCTTAGGTACAAGTAAGTCATTCACATCAGTCATATGAAATTAAAGCAGCAAGAAAGCAACCTCTCAGCTAGCAATTCCAAAGGCCAGATTCTGTTAATATTTAGTCAACAGAAGTTCCGTACCAGGGTATTTGCTAAATTGGATTTAACTTTCAATAGTGCCACAGCGAAGGCAAATTTAAACATACTTTGTAAAGTAACTTTTTTTTAAACCTATGGCAAGATATTTTTCCACAGGCAGTTGTTTACTGGTGAAAAACACAGAGTAATTACCAACGTGCTGGCAGGTTGGTGCCAAGAAACACGACAAAAAAACATGTCAAAAGGTCAGGCTTGGCAGACTCCAAAAAGCTCACCCGCAGTAAGCAGTACTGCGTAAATCTGCAGACGGATGGCCTCCGAGCAACCTGGCTCTGCCGTGTCCGGAACGTGGAGGCTGCTGCAAGTAAAGCACACTCCCTTCAGCGCTACAGTCAGGCAGGGAGGGAAATCCTGCTTATCTGCCCAGCTGCAGTTTAGGTAGTCAGAAAAAATACAGTAAGGTCCAAAAATCATGTGCGCTATTAAGGAAACCAACAGAGTCTATTTCCTTAAACAGGTATTTTTAAATGATTGGATTTTCATACAGAGGCAGTGTCAGTCAGAAAACTAGCTATACTTCCAACAATCCAAGCACAGACCCCCAGAGTGAAACAATTTTCTTTACAACCAAGTAACAACTGATTCTACTCATCTGGTCTATCCTCCACAAAACAGCAACAGATTCAACTTTGTTGATGTCCACACAGCAGAAGTCAGGATTAGTAACTCAAATTCTACCTTAAGAGCTAATACACGCCAGTACAAAAAGCTTAGGAAACTTACATCTACTTTCCCACAAATCTCTATTTAGAAACGTCCATATGAAGGGTAGTAAAACTATTGCTACGTTCATTTTCATACTTTATAAACTCATCAGCAGACCAAACCCTTCTGTCTGAGCCTGGTGATAGTACAAGACAAATACTTCAGCTCTCACCAATACTGGGCCTGATTCACCCCTGGCTCTCTACAAAGTAGGTACCAAAAAATTGCAAAACACCACACTTCTGAATCTAGCTCCCTCTGTCTTGGGCTCACCTCCAGTTATGTACTGGCCTGACAACCGAATCCATGTTTCTACTCCAGCGCAGAGCATTTGCTCACCAATTCACTGCACTTAGTACTATTGTCCTTGAAGTCAACCTTGAAGCTTCTGCCAGCGAGGACTCTCGCAGGAATAAGATCTGTACCAACGAATATGCTAGTGAAATTATCTGATTCCTTTACAAACTTTTACTGGTAAGCACATAAAATTGCACTCTGCCCTAAAGCTATCAGCTGGTTTACTGGTCTGCATATGTTATAAACTAAGAATGCAAGGCTTCCTGAATCCTCTACGCAGACTCACAAGAGCTGATAAATAATTTTTAAAAGCCCATCAATCTATTAAACACTTACGCAGTCGTTATGAACTTCAATGCTTCACCACTGCCAATTTGCGTAGAAACAGATGGAAAAAAACCTCTTTCCTCTCTGCTGGAAACCAGAACGTTACATCACGCAGCTCGTCTTAAGGACATGTCCAGCCTCTTCATTGGGCTACTCTGTTTTCCAGCTCTTTAAGTGTACTAGCGCAGCTCTTGGTGTGCCGACAGCTGGCCAAAATCTTTACTCATTCCAACCTGTGTATAGTCTGGAAGTCAGATGACTTTTCAAAATGAAAGAAAGCACCTTTGCCAGAACATTATGTTGCATGAAAAATACGACGACTTGCAAATTAGTTTCACATCATATCAATTTGGGCTACCTGAACAGCAGTAGGAAAGGAATTACTACTCTTCTTTTTCATTAAAAAAAAAAAACAACCTAATATGGAAATCTGTAACATCCCATATTCTCCTGCAGACGGTAATTTTCTGCACTTTAACTTCAGAACTGTAAAAGATCAGAAGCACCAAAAGATGCCATTACAGCACCAAGAATAAATAAAACATTCAACTCACCTACACATTTTACATTTTTCCCTTGTACCTTTGAGCTTATATAAAACTGCATTCCCTATGCTACTGGTCTACTTCTCTCAAATCACAATATTGGACGGTAGGTCTATGATTTCACGGCAGTCAGAGGTCACCCTAAGTCAAATACCACCACATTTCCTCCAGCTGAACCCTGTCCAGCAAATTAGAGAAAGGATAAGAAACCAAGAAAATGTTTCAATGCACTAGAAAACTAAATAGTGTGAAATCTAAATGAAATGTACCGTAGAATTATTCCGTAAAAAGTAGAAAGACCTAAGTATTTTCATAATCGAGCCATTAGGAATTACACTTAAAAACCCAAAAGTTGAACTCTGCCAAGATTTTACATCAGTGTGGAAATTGGTTTAAATGAAACTAGCAAGAAAAAAAAAACAGAACAACAAAGTTGAGTTGCTGAAAATCATGTGCCTGCTCTTTTACAACACACCTTAAGTCTCTGTCCAGAAGCATACAAGGCAATTACACCCTCCAATTTTTTTAAATTTGTGTACTTTCCTTCTTTTCTTTTTTCTTTTTTTTTAATTTGTTTATTTGATTTCATGGTTCTAACAGGCTTGTAAGGGATCTGCTGAGAAACTCTTATCAGAATATGTAGAATTCTAAGGGACTGCTAAAATATCCATGTAGTTTGCACTTAAAAAAAAAATGCATTTCCTTTTGTTACAGATGCAAGTATTTGAATCAACCCAATTACATTTTCTTGCCAAATACATTCAGCATGGCTAATGATTAATGAATATAGTGCTTTTCTTTTTATTCACATAGGCTTCTCTCCAAGAAGAAAAAGAAGCCTGATAATTGAAAATTACCGTGCCTCAAACACTATGCTGCTATTGGTACGCATTACCTACTGCTCTTGCAAAGTGGAAAAAAAAAAAAAGAAACAGTCCCTAGCTGAAGTAGGATTCAATCTTCTTTTTTCAAGTAGTTATTTTTAAAACGAGAAACTTTACCTACAAAATCCATGAAAATATTTTAAAGAGTACAGATTTAGTATTTTAGTGGGGGCATTAAATTCAAATGTCAACAGCGATACTCTTTAGATTATTGTATTTAAATAAGATGGTTACTGGTTTTAGATAAAAAAACCAAACACACAAACAACTATGACTTTAAAATTGCTGCAATGAAAAGTTCTACTGTGGACCTCATTTTATTAGGAAACAGGGCAGACTGAAAGCATACCTCTAAACTTTTGATTTCTCATAAAAAACTTCGTTTGCCTCTCAGTCTAACATTGCCCCTCATTAAGGACTAAATCAGCATGCAGAAAAAAACTGCAGGTTTAAAAAAAACCAGAAAGTAGCTCTGATTTTTTCCTTTTATCCCAAAGCGCCTTTTAAAAATGAGCAGCTATCTCTTAAGATAGCATTTTAGCCCCATCAGCTACCTACAGGATGCTGCACGTCCTTTTCCCGCTTGCTAGAGACAGATTTTACAGTACGTATTTTCTACACGGGTTCGTGGAAAGATCAGACAGCTCGTCTCCGCTTTACGCGACTCCAGCCACGTTAACCGTAACCTCTCCCTCCGAAGAGCCGTGCTGGCAGATAAGCTCTCTTACCCTCTAACTTGCGCGCAGCGGTGTAAAGTGCAGCGGCTCCGCGGGGTTACCGCTCCGCTCCGCTCCCTGCGCGCCCGCCTGCACCGAAACACCGCGGCAGCGCAGCGGCGGCAGCCCCCGGCGCTGCCCGGCGCTCGGTGGAAGGACTGAGCCGCCCCAGCCCTCCGACAGCTCCTAAAAACCTCCCCCTGCTCCAGGGGCCGCCCGGCCGGGTCCCCGCGCCGGCTGGCGGGGCAGGCACCGGCAGCGCCGCCCCTCGGCCCGGGGCTCCCGCAGGCCGCCCGGGGGCGAGCGGGGCCGCCCCGCATCAGCGGGACGCCGAGCGGTGGCACCGGCGCTGGGAGAGGGGAGGCCACGGAGCGCGGGCACTCCCGTCAGCTCCGCGGCGGCGCGGCCGCGGCCCCGGCGCTCCCGGGCCGGGCTCCCCCCCCTTCTCCGCGGCGCGGCGCGGCTGCTCCCGCGGGCTGCGCCTACCTTTCATCGCGGCGAGCACAAAACACATCATTTGTCAGGGGCGAAGCGGCGGGGAGCGGAGCGCGGCGGGCAGGGAGGCGGGGAGGGGAGGCGGGCCGGGCCGGGCCCTCGGCGTGAACCACCACCACCGCCGCCTCAGCAGCTGCCGCCGCCGCCTGCCAGCGGAGAGCCGCGCCGCGCCGCCATCCCCCGGCCCATATGAGGCTCCATGTGACCCGCTGACATCGCGCCAGCCCCGGCCCCCCGCCTTGTTTACACCGCTCGCTCCGTCCCTCCCCTGCCGGCGCCGAGGGGCGGCGCGGGCGGCCGGTCACGGGGCGAGCCCAGCCCGGCAGCACCGCCCTCGCCGGGCGCTCCGCCGGCCGCCGCCTCGCCGCCTTCCTGCCCCCGCCCCCGCCCCGCGGCCCTCCGCTCCGCGGGAGCGCCGCAGCCGCCGGCAGTGGGGGGCCCGCCGCGGGCCCGGGGGGGGGGGGGGCGGGGCGGGCGCGGCGGGTGCTGCCCGGCCCCGGCCGCGTCCCGCGGGGGAGCGGCCCCGCAAGCCGCCCTGGGGCGGCTCCTGCTGGCCCTCGGGGAACGGAGCCCGCAGTGCCGGGGTTCGGCTGAATGAGTTAGAGAGGAGCGGAACAGAGGGCTGGGCCCTGGTGTCGGTCCTGGCCGCCGCACGCCTAACTGAGCGGGCGATAACCGTCATCGCTTCTGAAATACGCGACAGCACCATCAGCTTGCCTCCCTTTTTTTCCCGGTCCTTGGCTGACGTTCACCTCCCCCCCCTCCCCCCCCCCCCCCGAAGGATTTGTAAGTGTTGTTTTAAGTAAAAAATAACCGTATTGAAGCTACACCTTGGCATAACACGACTATACACTTAATAGTCGTTGACTTGATGATCAAGTAGAACAGCATTTACATTTTAAATCTGTCTGGTGATGGGTTCATATTCTCTTAGGATTTACTTGGAACGTATGAAGCATTATACCACTGCTGGAGTTATTTTCATGTACTCCATAGCATCAGCTGTCACCGTACTGTCAGTTTGCGAGATGAAGTTTTGCATCATTGAAGTACACACATCCACACTACAAGAGGGAGAGCGCAAGACTGAACACAGAAAAAAAAACCCCAACCTATGGAAAAAAAACCAACACTTTGGTGAAAATTGCATTAACAAAACCAATATTTTTTCCAATTCCTGTCTTAGCCACTGGAAGAGTGTCACAAAAGAGAAAACTGCAGAAAAGCATTGATGCATTACAAGCTATTTAACAGGGGACAGAATATAACATTTCATAATAATTTAATCAGAATTATAAGCATTTAATGAAAATAAGACAAAGGAAAATAGATAAACAGAAGCCAGAGGAAGCATCTTAATATTTGAAACAAAGCCCTATACCTAGAAAGAGCCTTTATGAGATGAAGACACAGAAACAATCTGTTATTAAATGGCCCCTAATGGCTAATTCTTACTTATTTCTTTAATGAGTTCTTAATACAGCATGATATTACTTAAAAATGATTAGAAGCTATCCACGTGTACTCACCATTTATCAGTCTAGTCATTCAAGTCCCATTAATGCAAAACATTGTTTTAAATCTTCCTTATTTAAAAAAATTCCAAGAGCTAATCTGGTGCAGTAGTGTAAATTTAGCAGATATCTTTGGCATAAAGTTTTTGATCTGGGTTTGTCATCCTTACTTAGATTAAGCCATTCCTACCAATAGCACTACATGTATAGTGAGAAACGGCTCAGAAAAGTTACAGTGGCAGATCTGGTCCCAGATGGGTTTGTGTTCATGGAGTTTTATCCGCAGCACATGTTTTAAAGTTGCGACGTACTGCACAGAAACCTTACGGGACATCCTGGACTGAATCAAATACCACTAACAGTGCTGTTCAGAGCTCTTCAGAACCTGGAAAATGCTGCTTTTACACGTGGGCCAGCTGCTGCTGCTGCGGAATTTAGATGCAGTCAGGAAACTTGCAGCACGCACAAGAGAAAAGAATGATGTCTTAATATATTGTAATGTGGAGTTAGATCGTTGTAAACATTTCACTCTGACACAGCAAGTAATGTCAGACCTATGGCTTGAAAAATGTCACAGTCCATTAGTGCTAGTTGTCTTGTCAGACATTTAACCTTAAGGTACACAGCATTACATTATTACTGATCTGTATTTGTTTCCAGTCCAACTGAAATGCAACTGGTAATCTGTAATGACATCTGATGTGCTAAACGGCTTCAATAATAAGCAGGCGACACAGATTTTGCATTCTTACAAATGCCTTACAACGGTTGCTTCATAAAATTATAAAAGATGGATCATCAGACTTTTTAAGTGAGAAGAGCATACTTGAAATAGTCTATTATTTGTTATCAATATCCCATCTAAAGCCATCTGCTAACTCACTTTTGGGTGTATAAACACATCCACTTGCACTTTAGTTTTCTATCTTGGTTTGACCTCATTATGAAAATTCAATTCAAAATCCGTTTCCTCCCAATTTACCAAACTATTGCAATACTGAAAGCCTCACTTGAGTTCAGACGCTATATCAATGACAACACAAAGACAACGTGGCAGTCAAATAATACTTAGCTGAGTATTACAATTTACTCGACACGCAATTGCTCTCACTGGTTTGTACAGCAGGGTTTCACTTGACTTATATGAATGTTTCCTGTTTTCCAGAAGCTTGTATTCTATTGTGCTTTTACTTAAGCATTCAATAAATACCTGTAAAACACCGCAAGACTGCATACTCCTCATAGGAGTGAGAAACTACACCTCAGGTTACACACAATTCTTTCCTCCATTTCTGCATCCCAAGACCTCCTGAAGGTATCAAATCTACGTACTAATGGTTCAGACTAACTAGCGGCCTGCAGAGTAGACCCTCCGTCTACTGCGTCCATCCGTCGCGCCACCTTTTCTTCAGAAAAGACAGTAGTCGGTCGCAGGGGGACGGCTGGGCCTGCTACTCAGCATCCAAGCCACCATTGCTCCCTTCGCGGGGAGCATGCACGTCTCCCACTTACATACGTGCCCCCAAACATGGGTGGTTCCAAAACCGCGCTGCAGCTTGTCTGCGGCTCCAGCATGCGGCTATTTTGGTGAAATGGAAATATGCATTTCAGAGTTAGTGCCAGTGGGGAGCCGGCTCCTGGCCCCCGCACGGGGCTGGCCTGCTGCTGCCAGGGCGCGGCGCCGGCTCCCGCGCGGCCCTGACGCCGCGGCTGCGGGAGGCGCGGTGTGCTCCTCCTTGCGGTACGCCGCTCGTGAAACTGCCGGCGCTCGAGGGGGCCAGGAGGATGCGAGATGCGCTCCTGCCCTTTCACAACCGATAACAACCAGTCAAGGCAGTTGCGCGCTCGCCTTCCTTTGATGTGCCAGTCCCGAGGCCCGCCACGACCGCAGGAAGCCGTGAGCACTAAGGGTCTGCTACGGCGTAAACTTCAATTCTAACCACACTCAAACATCCAGGAACTATAAATGTTAGATTGCTAGTTTAAAGATGTTAACATATTGTGTAACCTTATCAGGATCGTTCTGTGTTATATCGATATAAAAGGTGTTCAACTTGTTAGCCTAACCACAAGCCTCCGCAACAACCTGAGGGAAACAACTGTTTCTAGCAACCTTTTCAACTTCTGCTAGGCAAAAAAAAAAAAAAAAAAAAAAAAGTGTTAAATTGCTAACAGAGAAAGGGAAAACACCTATGATGGCTATTAGCACTAGTCATCGGGGAACCAGTATTTAATTGAGTATTCTAACACAGGACAGAAAATATTGAAACACTCTCCTCCTCCACCTCTTTTTAAACCTACTGAGCAAAGTACCAGATTCAGCTTCCAAGATGAACCAGTAACTACTCCTAGCTACTTGTTCAAAGACATCCTCAAACAGAAGTAGTTTAAATGCAACTAATTAAAGAAGGGTGTTTATGGTATCCTAACTTGGAACACGAGTGGAGGGCATTCCTGCAGACTCTTGGGTCATGTTTTGCATTCTTGCCTAAGTGAAGCTGCATGGTTAGGCTTAATTCGGGGAGAATTTTGAGACCTTCTTATCATTAAAATTTAAGATGTGAACAATAAATATATGATGTAACCACCACCTTCCTTCCCTATATAGCATTGAGGAAAAAATGCTCTTAAAAGAAGAAAATGTGTCATGTAATAACGCCCTGTCTGAAGGAGGTATAACCACACAGGGTTGTTATGAAGCTGAAGTTGTCAAACCACTATGAGGTACAGCATTTACCCACTGCTCTCTCACTGTCACATACACAACTGCATGCAAATCCTCTTGCAGGGAACTGACTGCATGCTGCATTCTCCCACGGAGATGAAAACTTTACTTACTGGAAAAGAAACGTGATATAAATATATTTCAATAAATCATCCAGGGCCTCCATATTTTCAGTTTTAGCAGAGACAGCTTCTTCACTTTGTTAAAATGACCTAGAGCTAAGTTTTCCACATGTTTTTGCTAAAAAAGAAAGAGCTTAGACTGTCAGTATAGATTTACATAATCATGCGTATTTTTAATTGTTTTTCTGAATTTTTCATATGCTTTTAATGAAAGAAATTCTTTAAAATGTTTAGGAAATCTTGTATTGATTCAAATAGATAGCAGTAACATTTAGAAAGGTTCACGTATTCTTCAGTACTTCAAACACCTATAGGAAATTAATTTCTTATTAAGATTTACATGGCCCCTCTGCGGAGTTAAACCCTGCCCAGAGAAGGTGACAGCAGCTACCTGGTAAATGGGAAAAAGCAGGTGATACTGAAAGCGAAGCCCTTCCCCAATTGCAACCCAATCACATGCGCTAACATCAGGTGAAGTGTTCAGCTCCCAGCTCATATTAGGGATGCAGCTCTAGATGCTACAAGAGTTTAAAACACACAAGTTCCAAGCGTCGGAAAGCTGTGCTGTTGCCTTTTTGGTTTCTTACACAACAATAATCACACCTGAAACCACACAGGTGCAAGCAGTCACAACAGCCTTGTTTACCAAATACATCCAAAACAAAATGTAGGAAAACTGCAGCTCTAAATAATCTTTAAAATACAAATCACAATTCTGTCCACCCTATTGACAATCACTTTTTAAGGGGTTTCTAACTGGTATATGCAACACCCACAAAAAGAAAACTATTGTTCCTTAACACATTTCCCCCTCTAGATTTAGTAGTATTTTAATCTTCGTTTATTTCTAGCCCTCCAAGTAGCACACCGTCGAAGATGAATCTAACTGAGGTTGTCCTCATTAAGTTGCCTCTTTTTCATCTATTTAAAACTGCTACTATGCTGACCCTGCAATCATACCATTCTGCTTCAGACAAAATACCTTCCTAAATTCTTGCTGAGGAGGTGTGCTTTTGTGCAGCGTAGGCCTGCAGCTATACGTCTTAATCAAGCCATTTGATAAACTAACCCACAACTTCCAATTAAGTCCATTGCTATCCACAACTGTTGAACTGGTTGCTGTGCTTTGCCAAACAGCTGCTACAGTTCTGCACCTGGTGAAATGAAGTACGAGTTGACAAAATGTTTTGGGGTTCATCTGGATGAAAGGTAAGTCCAAAGTCATTATCATCAGCTAGGTATGCTGTTGGCAGTAAAAGATTTTAAAGATCTAGTCAACTGGATTGTCACCCAGTTTCCTCTGACCTTGAAATCCCTTGAAAGGATTTCGTATTTGCTGCTTTTCAAACTGTAAGGTAACAGCAGTACACTTAGGAATTAAAGTGATTAGAAATATGAGATTATGGTCAATTAATCATCTACCACCAACTGTAAGTGGGTCCATGAAAAGATTACAAGGTTACCAAGAAATAGATCAAACTGGACTTAGTGGCATCCCTCTTTTCTCTACACCTAAAATGGGGTTATGAAGTGACTGGTATTGGGTTACTGATCATGCTGCCACTGCTGAGTCCCTCTTTGATCTCGGAGAGATTCTGATCTATACAGTTTTGAAGTTGTCTTAGATCACATTATCAAATCTTTCTACAATGTCCTAACATTAATGCTGCCAAAAAGCAGGAATTATTTGAAAGCTGTTAGAGCTCTCTTTTTCATGCATAATCTTACCTGGCTACTTTTGGCCAGCATTGCCAAAAACTGCAGCGATGTATTGTTCAGTATATCCCTTTTGGTGGGGAAAAGTCAATGGATGGTGTAAAACCTACTGTTGAGATGACTGTCAGTAGCACAAAGAACAGCAAGATACTGGTTATCCTCAAAGAAGCAATTGTTAGACCCTTGTTTAAGGATCATCATCATATAATCATTTTTTGGCATAAACAGGCTCTCCAAAGAACCGTCTTCCCCTGTAAACTTGCTCAAAGAGAATTGTGTTGGTTGTAGTGAAACATCTTCAACATATATTGGAATCTTCAAAAGTCCTTTTGCTCCTTATTAGCTTGATGTTCGGGCTTCAGTAGCACAGACACAGCCCTTCAGTTAGGAACTGAACATCCTGCTGGTGACAAATGGAAACAAATGCTTGGATGCAGAGATACTGGCTGTCAGCTGTACAGGTGTTGGTGCCTTTTGGAGGCCTGCTGAGAGTAGACAGAACTGTGTAAGGGCTTTGGTCCCTTTCTGAAAAATACCTTAGTAGTATTGGAAAAGTTCTTACTTGTCTAAAAAGCCTTGGGCCTGTACCCTTTTTAGTCAGTTTTATGGATAACAACTGACTTTCACGAAGTATTAGGTCCAGTTCCCAAAATTTAGTGCATACAGTCATTTGGAGAAGAATTGCAATGCTCACAGGGATGCCCTGTTTTCATGCATTCCCACAGGAAAGGAAAATGAGAACTAAGAAGAATGCTCCAAGCCTCCTTGCTTTCCCAGCAAATTTATGACTGACCTGACCACTGGCTTCAGGTCTTTAGCCAGTTATGTACCAGGGATAAGCAACAGTTTTTTGCCTGAGGCACACTGATCAAATGGTGGTGTTCTGTTTCTTTAATCCTTGGGTTTCTCTTTTTGCCCTCTTTTGAATCATCAGGGATCGCCAAGGCGGGAGAAAGGATAGTAGTGAGCAGTGTGTGAGATGGAGCGAGGCAGATTTCTTCCTCAGCATCTTCCTCACAAATCTGTCTGGCCAGATGCAGCATCAGGAAGGAACCTAGTGGTTTTCTGGCCTTTTCCTGACGAATGGTTCAACAGTCAAGATGATATAGGCATATCCCAGTGGATCCTCTGCCACTCTATGTGCCTAGGGCATTAATAGCACTTTAGCCTCTTTTATTTCCTCTCTGTTTATGGCACACGCGTTAATCTGTTGACAAACAGAATGCTTTAACTATGCTTAAGAATAACCAGAGAAATGTCATAGTCTGCAGTCTACAGACAGCCCAACAAAATTGTCCCTTCTGCCTACAAACTCTGGAAATTATGTCTAAGTCATAGTTGCCAGAGAACAACTGAAGCAGTCTCACATACGGAGCTAAGGGGTATGGATGAGGATGCTTCATGCATTGAATTTGCCCTACACCCACTTCCAGATTCAGCTAAATTAACCTGAGCGAAACTCTAAGTATGCCAATGTTTAAATTATTTCAGGTCATGCCCAGTGTCAAAACTCCCTTTTACGTTATACAAGACCAGCCAGCAAATTTTCCCTATTTTCAAGAACGTGATTAAAACTAACAATGTGAGCTTTAGTGGGACAAATAAGCGGTGTTGGGCATTCAGAGAACTAATATGGAAATTATTTTTCTTTCATGGAAAATAGAAGCATCCGTCCAGTCAAGCAAACCAGGCAATGATTCCATGTTATGAAATACTCTTTTTATAACTATTGACATTTCAGTCAGTAGTGCCACATGTCAATAGTGGTTTTATTGCTCACATTTAAAGTACAGCTTTCAGGACAGGATTCATCTAAGTTGACATTGTCTGATCAGCAGCATATTTCCTGCTCCTGTGAGCATATAAATTATTTATATAGCTTTGCACTGAGAGTGTTTGTGCTACTATGAGAAAAATGTTAAGATCTGGCATGTTTTCTGTGTCTCAATGCAAAATACAAGCTTAGAACCACACATGCTTTCTAAGACAATTAAAATTCCGTGTTAGGCCTCTCTCCAGAATTAGTCGTCAAGCCACAGCTTACACGGGCTTCTAAGCCTGACTCCCTCTTTTCCAGCACAGTACTTAAGACAGGTCTTAAACACTGTTCATATTGCATTTTCTCCAGTTCCTCCTCAGGTTAATACTGAGCTCCAGAACAGAAATACTGGCAAGTCTAACATACCCTCTGATCACGTACTAGTAGATCACTGTTAATTTCTCCCCTTTCTCAGTTCTTGGTATTCTGATGGTCGCTGGCAAACTGTTTTTTACAGATCAAATGCTGTTGTTCTAATGAAACTTAAGAGCCACTCCAGCAGCCTTCACTCCAGATGTCCTCCCCCATGTCACCATTACATTCTTAAAATTATCAAAGAAAATTCATTACTTCTGATGCTGTTAGTGAAAAATAAATGGCAACTGATTATGTCTTTTAAGGCTTCAACTTTAAGGATAACATAAACTTTAATGATCTATTTTCAAAAGCCAATACAGCCTTCAACTATCGTACTTCAAACAAACAAAGCATTGCATACCTACTTAGAGTGATAAATAAACGATGACACAGTTCCTGGGCATGAAATCCATACAGATAATTCCTTTGCATAATTCTGATTATCAGACATGATAAAGCGACACTGTTGAAGGATATTAGACTTTAGTAGAAGCAAAATAAGAAGATGATGCACTCACAAAGGAAGATAATTATTTGAGAGCATTGTTTTACTAATAATCACCAAGTTCAGAGGAGAACACCTGCACAGTACCGTCTTTTACTTTAAAAGGGGGAAGAGCAGTATTCTAAGCTGATGAATTTGATTACAAAGCAGAGCATATAGGGCAGACCACCTATAGGGAATGATCTATTGCTTCATATAAAACCTGGTTTTATAACCTGCATTTGTATTAATTTAGCTCGAGACAGCATTTTTTATCCTATTTAGAAAGCAAAACAGGTAAAGGATTTAGAAACCTTCTCATTTTCTATCTTAGTAATTTAATCTGAGCTACTACCACTTGCTTGGTAAGAATCATTTTAAACTCATGATTTAAAACTCATTAGCATACACCCATCTTAGAGAAAAGAATCTGCCAAGGATTTTTCACATAGGCACATCATTTCTGATTATTTCAATTCAATTTTAAAGGATCTTTGACAGGGCTACCGAAAGGCTTGTCAAAGAACAGGGAAACATTATGACATTCTTTCCCCATATCCCTTTCCAGAGCATGAAATATGAGGGACATTTCTAACAGAATCAAGGCTAATTTAAGACACCGTTAATCTTTACTTTAAGGCTGCTATAGCTGGGGAGGTTACCTCTAGCACATGGCAGCTGTTCTTCAGCACACATCTGTAGTCAGGTTCTAACACATACCCCAGTTATTAAAACACAAACTTCTTGACTACAAAGCAAATGTATTGCAAGCACGTACTTTACAAACTACAACGAGCAGACACACTTGAATTTCAATACAGGTGGTTGGGTTTTTTTAAGTGTCCAATAATTTAAAAAGGTGTCTGCTGCTTTTAATCGTTCTATTCACTTTTAGCTGAAGGACAAAGAGTGGGTTTTTTTACTGACTGGAAACTGCTTCCCCAAAATAGTATTTTTGCTATTTTAAGAGAGTCATTTATCTGCTCTCTAGCACGAACAACTGAAATTGACTTGTATTTTCAGTTAAAGTGCATCATCAGAGCTGTTATACTTTACGTCTGTTCAACAAGCCTATTACAATTACATAATCCACAAGAAGTTGCATGACACCTACAGGTAAGATACACCCCATACAGCGGGCCAAACCTTGCCTCCTGTACACATCTGAGCAGTCCTGCTGAAACCAATGGGGTCGCTCACACTTTGGGGGCAAACAGCACTGATCCAGTGCGTTGGAGTACTGCTCTTCTGTGGACTGCCTAAAAAAGAATCAGGTCTTCTGCAATACCTGGGACAGATGAGTAATTGTCAAGTGAAACTGAGAGGTGCGTGAACTGGGTATGAAGCAATAAAAAATGAGATACATGCCAAAGAATTAAAAACTTGAGAAAATAATTACTAAAAGAAATAGGAGGTATATAATTAAAAAGTGAAAGACGAGAAAGGCTGTACAAGATCAAGGTATGTTAAGTTTCTCTATGTTATCACCAGAATTACAGCAGCGAGAAGAACCTCTACAATTCACTGATCAAAGGCAAAGCGACAGACTGCCCACTGCTGAGGTAAAGCCAGATGAGGGATGGAAACGAGCTCTTGGGCAGATTACTAAATGGCTGCAATGTGCTGAATGAACAGATGACACCATTTTTTAACAAAGCTGAGATGAATGGAAGCTGGATCACTTCTAATAGAAGAATGAAGAAAACTTCAAAAGGAGGTGAAGAAGAACTGAAGTTCAGAGATATTGATGAGATCCGCACCAAAATGGTGAGAGAGGAAGCTTCTGAAGCACTGCTGAAGATAGTTAATACAATACAAAATGAACAGAAATTTCTATCAAACAGGAGGAGAACTACCAATGTGAAATTGCTAGGTAGGGTAACCTACCTTAATGTGAAAAATGGAGAGGACTCATGCTATTTTTAACCAGAAAATCATCATAATTTTTTCTTCACAACCTTCTGCTTAATAATTTTGAAAAATCATACAGAAGTATAGTATAGTAAAAATCAAAAGGGTATTCTGATAGGAGCAATTACTTAAAGATTACATTTTCCTGTAGCGTGTTTCTGAACAATATAAAACACTAGACAACTCTTTCTGAGCCTCAGTTTTGAGAGAATGAGAAAATACAGCATCGTCTATGACAGCTTATTGACTCTCCTCAGTATCTATGATACATCTGCTGTATTTCCATCCAGTGTTGAAGTGACAAAGAGACAAGAAGCAAATGGGAGCTGGCACTAACAGAAACATGAAAGCTCTGTACTCAAAATCAAGTGTACTACGGGAATGCTCACCAAGGCATAGGACAGAAGAGACATTTCTGAAAACTAGCAAGTATATGCAGTTGTCGTCAAAGTTAGGAATGTATCAGTGCCTGTAGTAAAGACAGTCTGCTAACATCCTGCAGCATGCTATAGATCCAATAGCAAGGGTCCCCAAACCTTGCTGTTAGGGCCAGCCTATTAAGTGACGGTAACAATAATTGATTTTGGAACGGGGCGTTTTTCCATAATACAAGGAGGGAAAAACTGAGGTAATTCTGGGTCCTCAGTATCTTTGCATGCTTACACAGTTGGGGTCTTGAAGTCCCCTGGGAAAAGGAGAGAAATTACTTGTATAAACTAGCCTCTAGAAACTCCTAAAGATCTCCAAGGAGAATGGTTAAGAGAAGGGAGGAGTAACCACTGGTGGGGACTGAGTGCCTTCTGTTCCTCAGGGCTTTGTTCAGAAGGCATGATCTCCTTGAAGCAGCCTCCAAGGGGAGCCCCATGGACCCTCCCAACCCAGAGCAAGCTTTCAGATGTGCATTGGCCTGTTACAGGAAAGGTACACCATTCCAAAGCCCTAGACATTTTACTTCTTTTTACCTAATCTTGCCTTCCCTTTTGTTTCATCTATATAGATGTTAGCCTTGCCATACAGCATTCAAAGCTACACAAAAGCATTTATTCTATGTTAGACTTCTTTCCATTTAAGGCTGGTACTCTGCAAAAAGCAATATGCATAGTTTCATAAGGGGAAATGAGTGCATATTTTTTGCCTTCACAAACTCTAGCCCTTCCTCTTCAGTTGTCTAGTGATCCCAAACTGAAAACATGCCAAGACATTGCAATATAAATGCTTCATTAGTTTTGTCAACCAAATAAGAAAACAAATGTTTTCAAGCAATCATTATGCTTAAATTAAGCCTGTAAAACATTTAACATTATTAAGAAGGAAGAAATACACTGATTTTTTTTTTTATGATGAAAGGAAAAATTTTATAAAGCCTATAAAAAAAGACCCAGATTCCCTGACACAGGAACTAAATCTCAAATCTGGCCCCGAAAACCCATGCAGGATCAGTGGTCCACCTGTATGAAAGAGGCAGCAGCTGGGGTTCGCACTGGGGTTTCAGCCAGCATGGTAACAGTAGGCAGGTCTGTCATTTTCCTAAGTGAAAAAGATGCTCTCTTTGTCAGGGGAAAATTGGAATATGTTTCATACTGCTATACCAAATCCTCAGGTCTGATATAACTTTAGAGGTGTATCACAAATACTTTGTAAGCATTGATGACCATACAGCAAGGGCAAAAATCGCTATGTTTGTAAAGGTCTTATGTCAGGTGAAAACTTTCAGGTGGTTCGTTACAGATATTTCTCCTTCTTTAAAGGCTCAAATACCTTTTTTCACTACTTGCAGTGCTGATTCACGTTATTTCACATCCAGCCACCTAGCTCCTTTTCGCTTTCATTTTCTCATGAAAATAGAAGGGGACCCTAAGGAAGCACCAGCTTGGCATTAGTTGGTCCTACCAATACCGTGGTAATGTCTCAGTTTGTAGTTATTTCATGTACTATGATATTGAGTAGGATACAATCATCCAAAATTGTGAGACAATGTTCTGCCACATTTCACGTGCTTGTTGCTGGAGATGTGACAGATTACTGATGTGATCCAAAATCCAGCAAAGGCATAAAAACAAACTTAAAAGACACCGGTAGCATGAGCAGCTGAATGCCTGTATGCTTCTCACTCCACTAAGTAAGGTGAAAGATTTCACTAGAGGTAGGCCTAATTGTTTTCCAAACTGATGAAGATAAAGAAATATTAATAGGAAAGGGCTGGCAAAGGCAACACGATACTACTGATGGTGTATAGAGGGTTTACAAGAGTTAGGATTAGGGATACAGCAATACTGCAGTATCTTGGTGTTCACGCTACAATTATAAAAAAAATCAAGCCAAACACAACTAGGTCACATTTGAAAGCATTATCTTGCCTCTTTAAAGGATATTATTAGCTTACTGCCAGGTTATTATTTTTTTCCCTTATTACTAAGACCAATCAATATTAGTATGGATATTGTTATTCCTTTATGGCAATTCTGAGTTTTGCTAAAGTGGACTAGTGGGAGTGGTGTGTTGTAGTTCCTCCCGTTAGTACTAGGCAATGTTGTGTGTATGTGCTGCAGGATGTGACACTGTGCTGTCTGCACAGCACTCCTACCTGTGCGTGTCAGCGACATTCCTTCGAGAACTGTATTTGTAGCCATGGGGTTTGCAGGAAAGCGATGCTCAAGATCCCTATTCAAAAGGCACATAAACAAATGAGGGCCAGGATTGTCACTGACAATGCCTTATTTCTTCAGGTCTCCCACTAACTGAGTTACCGTTTCTAAACTGGGATTACTGGGTTAGGGGAGTTTTCCTCCGTATCTGTGAAACCAATCCCATCCTGTCTGTCTAATGGTTCATATTTAGGTTAGATAGGAACGAAGGTCTCCCTGAATCAGTGTAGTGCGCACATCTTCCCCTCTCTAATTCTGACAACAAACATGGTGGTGTCTTGACGAAATAGGAAGCTTTTCAAAATTAAAAGAGACAACACAGAGAAAACAAAAGCTTCACATCACATTATTCCAGAAACTTTGTAAAACACTGGTTTTTTAACAGTAAACATTTCCTGATCCTTTCTCCTGGTTTCTAGACTGCGTGGGTAAATAAGGACCCTCAGTTTGCTGTCTCAGTTAGCATATTTTGGTCAAATATAAGTATGATAAAATAGTTTGAGAACTAAGACTTGAGATCAGAAACTCAGCAATGGAGCTTATAATGTGTTTCATGAGGTGTCAGATGGCCTGTAATGGAACATTTGGAGTAGAATTCAAATAGACCCGAGGTCGTAAGAGTTATTCAACAGTGAGTTAATGAGAGCGCTCCTTTATAGAATGAAGGACTACAGAGTGCTTTTATTGAACCATAGCTTTTTTGAAAAGCATTTACTATGGAAACCAAGTTCTGTGAAAAGATCTAGAATACAAGGGAAACCACAGGTATGGCGTCTGAACCAGCTTTCTGACCAGGCAAACAAGAATTTTAAAGCCTGATGGTAGGGGGTGATTGGATAGGAAGATAAAAATCCCTGTTCAACAAAAGCAATGTCTGGTATCCTATCTTGAAGACTGCAGTTTGTAGTGATAAAGAGCAAGCTGTTACACTCCTCCTCTATATGCATTTCCGTGGCTTGAGAATATTTCATTAAAGCAGATTTTTAAAAAGAGACTTAGCCATTTGGAGTGGTTTTTCACTCATCATAGGCAATTGTAAGCTCTACTGATCATTTGCCTAGCTGACCTCCCTATAGAGAAGTGCTGGAAACAACATTATAGAGACTAAAAAAATCAGGTCCACTTAGGAATGTCTGGATCAGGCATTGGACACGGAAAGTAGAAACTCTGCTGTGAAGTGGTACAGACCTGGTGCAAGCTCAGGAAATGATCACAAAGCAAGAAGCCTTTCACCTCTGAGAAACCAAAACTTACAGATTGAACTCCTACGTTCTCTCCAATCTTTCAAATCCTGGTGCATCAGAATATGGATACATGGGCTCTCATTAACTAAGCACTCCACTCCTCAGCTAACACCACTGTTTATATAGCTGAAATGTGTTTCCATGCACACACTTGGAAGGTGTTAATTTCCTTTATTCTCTGTATCTGCAAAAACAGTTTCATGCAAAATGTTCAATAGTTACAAGGTTACAAAGGTGCGCTACCCATAAGTACAACGTTAAAATAAGCCTTTTATGAAGCAGAAGAAGAAGGAGGGGGGAAAAAAAAAAGCCCACTGAAGAAAAAACACCTATTGCGTTTGTTCACCAGAACTAGACGGAAAGCAAAAGAAAATCTATGCTGCTTTGCGACTTCTTGTCAGCCAGGTGAATTGAAAATGTGCTGAACTACACATTTCAATATTATATGCCCACACCCAAAGGATGCACAGGGAGTGGAGATGACAGAACTACATGTTCCTTCTTCAAATTGCACCTATTATCTAATATACCAGTAGAAACATTTCCCACAATAATAATATGCGTACGCCTCAAAAGCTGTTTATTTGGCAACCTTGATGTATACTTCATTAAAGTATTAACTGGCATATCACCCTACTAGCTTATTGCAATGATTTAGGGGAAAAAAACAGAGCCATCTTTTGTCCACATTTTAAGCATAGCAAAAAAGAGGCGCGGACTGGCATTTTCTTGATGAATTTACGCAGCTTTAGAACCACAAACTGTTTACATGGATAACACAGACTAAAGTGTTTGTCCTACATTATAATACTGTTAAGTGAAGACAGCTGGATTCTATTCCACCAAGAACATCAATCAATAGAGCTGCCAACTAAATTCAAATGAAGAAACCAGTTATCCTTGAAAACAGTAAAAGTCAAAGGAAAGGCAGAACTGGATGTAACTAGATCACAGATCGTGTTGAAAAAGTTAAAAAAAGAATCAGAATGACTTTCAAATTGAATCAATTAAATGTGGAAATTAGGAAAACAAAAATGTTGCACTTTGAGTTGTCAAAGAGAATAATGGCTCCTTCAGTAATGTTAGTAATTCCTTCCCTAGGCCAGGAGAAAGTAAATGGTAGGTTTTGGATGGCCATTTTGTACCTGCTATTACTGCAAACCAAGCCTGCAAGCTGTCCATGTAGTTCAGAAACCACTTCATCTTGCATATGATTTGCAGAAGACTTCATCGTGTACTCAGCAGCAGTTATTTCAGATTACATATAAACCAAGCTGCACCACGGGCCCAGAACTTTGGGTGTTCAGTTCTTCACCTGGATATTCTGGAGGAGGGCTCTCAAATGCATTTGGCAAACAGTACTGATAATTACATGCTAGTTTTACTACCCTAACAAAGAACTGCCCAAAACACTCAGGGGCAAACTCTTTTGAAAAGAGCCATGCTGTGGGAGCATGTAAAGGATTATGTTAAAAATACTCCATTGAGCCTGCAGTTTAAGCAGGGAGTGAACCAAAACACAAAATACTTCTATACACAAAAAAGCTAGTAGGGACCTTCATATATTTATCTCTTGTGGCTGCTCTTTGGGTTGGAAATGACCACAGTGCCAAAAGCATAGCACATCAATGATTACCCAGTCCTATTTATAATTCCCATATGCCAAACAACTGTGACAGAAAGCTCACCGTAAACTCCATCATTTTCCATTTATAAATAATACACGGTTTGCTGAAATGATTCCACAAATAGTAGTACTGCACATCTGCAGTAACATAGGAAAACAGGTAAATCTGCATTATTGGCATTTTTTTTAAATACCTATAGGCAAGTTTGTAGTTTGTCTATGGCTACATTTAGTGCAGCTGGCATGACCCAATCTGTGCATATTTACTGGGTATAATGTTACTATATTTATATTACTAGTGTATCCAAATATATTTTGGGGAGGGCAAAAAACTGAGGGAGTGGTGACTGAGTCAGGATCCCACATATTAGATTTCCATTTGGAATAGGTTTCCCAAGGTATCTAATTTCACTTGCAGCACTGTATGTCTGGGATTTCTCAACGTCTAATTGATGGAAAATATTATGTCTGTGTTTTAATCCAGTTCCTAAAAGGCATTCCCTTTATATGGTTATAAGCACTTTAGCTGGGTATGCCAGCAGACATTTTGGTATTGCCATACCAAAGAAATCATGCTAGATTTTCCGTAACAGGCATAAATTCCTGTGGCTGCTGGGTCTTGGCTTTTTTAACTATCAACAACATGTCCAACAATATACTCTTAGGAGTCACAAAATATTTGGAACATCAAACATTTGAAATTAATTTCCTAAAGGTCTATATGGATCAGGAGAAATCCTTGAGTTAAGACTGAGTCCTGCAGGAATGAGGGAAAAGAAAAAACAAAATAACAGGAAATCTATTGCTAACTTTGACATGATAAAAAGGAATGAGAAATATCTAAAAAGAAGCTTCATTTGTTAATACTGAGTCCATGTGTTGGGTAGGTGTATCAGGAAGAAGCATTTTGCTAGGAGAAGAAATAGCAGAAGGTTTTTTTTAATTTAAGTTTGCAAGGCTCACATTCACTCCTGATTTATCTCCATTATAATTGCACTTTACAGTAGGAGTTCCTGCCTCTGAACCATCAGATCGGAATCTGATTCTGCAGGCATACGATTAGAAGCCCAGGGACGGGCACCTGCTTCGTTACCATCTTCTTTCCAACAAAGACCAGCAGAACGGACACAAGGGAGACAAATTACTATGCAGAACTAGAACACAGCTGTCATTCCTCTGCTCTACAAAATGGATCACTTTGTCTGGATCTGGATCACAAAAAGGATCACTGAGAAAAATTGTTGATGAATTTAAAGAAAGTGGAAAAACAATAACCAATAAAAGATACGACCAGAAAAAGAAATGGATAGATTCATATCACCAGTTTCATTTGCAATTACAAAATCATCTCCTTGGGGTGTACTTAGCTCCAGCCTATTGGCAGGGCTGGTGTACAGTTCAGAAGGAGCTGTGAAGTTTAGATCCTCAGCACGCTATTCAGCAGCTCAGTGATCCATCCAGACCTGCTGTTCTGATCAAGGCCCATCCATGCTAAAACAGATGAAAAAACACTTCAGCCACGGTTTTCCAATTGCTGTTCATTCCCGAGTGGCAACAAATAGCTTACTCAAAAATTACAGGTCCAAAACCCAACAAACTTATTGCATAAGTGGAAAAAAAAATTACATATATGATTTCTGAAAACAAAAGTTACCGATTCTGGTTTTACATTCACATTGCTCCAGGAATGTAATTTAGTACTAATCACACGAAGACAAGGGTATACCATCACTATGAATAGCTCCTATTGCCTGTGCGCGTAACGGCAGAACAGATTCTCCCTATTTTCAGTACTTACCACATTGAAAGCTCTGAAGAATTACTGCTCAGGGAAATTCAAGATCCGTTGACAAAGTGAGAGTCCAAAAACCCGTACTCCAGGAAGGACGAACTATATGAAACCGCTGTCTCCCACTTACAGTACAGTATAGATGAAATTCAATTAAACCCATGTAAACAAAGTTGCAGACATAAGAACAAAAATGATGATGCTTTGCCACAGAAAGAACAGCTCCTTTGGGAAAATATTAAATCAATATACTTAACCTTTACATTCCAGAGGACTGCCAAATCACCTCACTTTGGCAAGGACACTCATGTAAACAATCATCAATTAAATTAAAAATCTAGGAGAGAAATCTAGTTGAATTTCTTCTGGGAATGACTCTTGCAGATATAAATCAAACACCAATGGAGGGGAAGAACATAATAACAATTCCTATAAATCCAAGGTTTATAATTCTTCAAACACCTCCAACCAATTAAGTCCATGTAGACCTTAAAAGCCAGTATCACGTTTGAATGTTCAGGCAAGCTCTAAACATGCTTATACATACAATACCAATAGCACCTCTAGCCCACTTATCAGCAAGGTTTCAGCTGGAACACCAAGAAAACAGTCAAAAGATGCTGTGACCCACCGAGTTTCAGAAGTCTATGACTGCCACACTAGGAGAGTGACTTGTCCATTTCAATGACAGACAAAACTGGTAAGGTACAGAGAGATGCACTTGCACCAAAGCTTCTGCTTTGTCCCTTCTGCAGCTGTTAAACTGCAAGAGATAATGGTTTCTTCATTGCAGAAGGGCAATAGCCGTTCTCTCCTCTTCGCTCTAGCAGCAGACTTGGGAGTGCGCCCAGGCAACACGGAGAAGCTCTGGCAATTTAAGAGACCTACATTTCAGCTGGGAAAGAACTCCAGGCACCCATTAATCCCATTAATTTCCAAGTGCCTCTTGTCTCCCAGGTAGCATGGGCCTGGATAATACACTCCACAGCAGACCAGGGATACTGTAAGGAGGCCTTTAATAGCTAATCATCACTGCATACTGCATTTTGATTTTTACAGATTAGTTATGTGTCCTGCAATATTTAATCTGGCAATGCTGACTCCTGGTGGAGATTTGCCAGAGTTGAAACACAGGTTCTAAAGGTCACCTTAAAACATATTGGCAAAGGGCCTGAGAGGGAAGGGGGTTAGAACTCAAAAGCAGGAGAGCAAGTTTTCCCCATTCAGGGAGTTCTTGAACAACACCTCTCATTTTGGCTCACTATCTTCATGGGTCAAGGTCAGATAGATCACAAGTCAGGAGAGCATCAGGAAAGAGGCATGCTTTTCCAAGATCCTTGGTGAGATAAAATTAACTCCCATTCTAATTCCATTACTTGCCTGGGGCAAAAGGATGCTATGCAAGAAAAAAGGATGAACAAGGGCCACAAGCATGGTGGAGGTGCACCCATTGACAGCTTCACTGTGTTTCGAGGGTTTGGGTGTGACAGCATTTCTCCACATTTCCCTGGACTATTATAGAAAAGATAGCACTTTGCATTAAGTTTTTCCCCTCCAAACATGCTGTGAACAGAACGTACAGAGCTGTGTTTCCTCATTGGCCTATCACACACATGGCGAGCTCTTGGCACACACAACCAGCCCATTGACTCAAGAAAAACATACACCCACCTATGCCAATACAGCCCATGGCAGGTTTCTTCAATTATCATGTCTCAAGTCTCTCACTGCAAACCCCTAAGAAATCACACTTTATTCTGACACTGTTGCTTTGATACCTCCATTTTACAGCTAGTGGACATGAGACAACTGGAATTTAGATATGCCCTTGCCCAAGTCAGAGGAAAGTTTACGGCCAAATATGTTCTCATTAGCTTTCTGGCAGAGATATTGGAACTATAGCTGGCCTGTACGTGCCTGTATTAGCAAACGGTGTGCATAATGTTCCTACCACATCTCTAGCTGGAAGCTGTTCTGGCTATGACTTCTGCCATTTTGAGTATTAAACAAGCCTTTGAAAGGTTAAGGTGGAAATTTTCAAAAAAGCCTAAGAAAGACAGGTGCTCAGATCATAATGGAAGTCAGTGGAGTTTAGCTTCTGAAATTCTACCTTAATTAATTTTGGTTCCAGTTCAAACAGGACATTATAAAAAGTCATGTTCGGAATATCAGAAACCCTATTACTAACTTAAATTTTGCAATTTCGAAGTGATTAGTACTTTGGTTAACAAGCCAGAAACCTTCAGACCCCACTTCCTTTCTGTGTGTCAGCCAGGTTAACAAAACACAGAATAGAAAGAATGTATTGCCTGGCTCTCTGTCTTCAATAGTTCCTGTCACTGAGTCATTTGTCTCTACTGCTATGACTTTACACAACACCAATCTCATAATGACCTAGCGCTGGCTTAAAAAATACAGATGCACTACATCTCTGAAACTGCAGTTACGGAGAGGCTGTCAGGCAAAGGAAATACTTATTTGTATTATACATTGATATTCTTCAGTTGGATAGCAGTATTACTTACCTTTTTTGTGTGTGTACTGGCCATTAAACTTCACTGTGGAAAGATTCCTATTACTGAGGTACATGGTACAACTTGGCTAGAAGATGTAGCTGTTCAATACAGATGGAAAGACCAGCAGTGGTAGGGCTAGGACAGCTGCTTTCTCCCTCAGTGCTAACATCATATAAACTGATATATCAAGAATCAATCCTGTCTTCACCTCCAAAGGTCAGATTTGGTACAGTTTCGTTAAGGAAGGAAGGGATAAGCTTTGCAGAGAGAGAATAAAACCGGGCACAGCAAAGCAGTGATTATTCTGCCTGCAGAATCAGCCTCCTCTGGGAAGGTGCACAATAGCACATAAGAAAGCAAATATGTTTAGGATGGGTCTGGGAGAGAGGGAGGATCCTCTTCTGCTTGAATCTCTTTCTGCTGAGGAAACCTCTCTTCCCTTTGTAACCATCTTCCTCTTGCCACTTAACAAGTAGAAAAACTGATGGAGGAAGAACAGGAACAATACAGGAGCTATCTGAAGAGGAGGCAAGGGTGGTATTTAGACAAACCACAAGTTCTCATGCTCATTATCTCCTCACCAAATGAAGTCTTCTTACCCACCTGTGCATTGTTCTCATCCAGCTGCCCTACTTCTGTTTATTATGTAGCATTCATTAACTGGTTCTAGGGATAGCAATTGAGAGTGAGTAATTATCTCCTGAGCAGAAAGAATAAGGGTCAGATTCTTAAAGGTGACTGCTAAAGGTTTAAAAAAAATAGAAATAAAAAAAAAAAAAACACAATCAGGCCTATTTTGCCACTTGGTGCTGCATAAAGAAAGCCTGAATTTAAAAAAAGAGATATACTTTATTTATACTCTAAAAATTTTGCATTGCCAAAGCAGATCTTGATGGGATGCTCACAGATTTCAGAGGCTCTATACTGTCAGGTCTCCCTTCCGGATGGATACATACCATATGGACACTCTGTGTGTTCTTTATTCAGAAGGTCAATTCAGTTATCAATGGTAAATCACCATCTTCAGATCTGTTTCACTAAAACTTTAGCACATGTTATCATGCATCCAAATAACATGATTTAAAATAGCAGTAAAGATACGGTAGCACAGTATTTACCAGTGATTGAAGTGCATAGGTAAGGCCACTGGAGGGTTATCAACCTGGCTGCTGGAACATACAAAGCTCATGCTGTTGTGAGGTTGCTGCTATTGTTACCTATGCTAGTTGGTTTTTATTATAATACAAACTTTCCAAGCCCATGATACAATCTTGGCCAAGAATACTGCAAGTGTTGTACTTCATTTTAGTATTTCTCGAATAGTTTCCTTGTTAGTAATTACAGAATGCCACTAGTTGCAGTGGTGAATCATAATGGCCCACCATAGCCTACCGCTAAGGAAAGTGGCGGGACAAACGCAAGCAAAAACGGAGCAGTCTAAGAAAAAGGACATGTATCACTAGTACATAAAAGTTCAGGGGGCAACTTTAATGAAGTGATAAGCAATCCCAATCCAGAAAGTCTTCAACAACCTGACAAAGGTCTCCTTTGCAGCAGTAAATGTTTCAGATACTTGATTTTTTTTCTTCATTACGAAGCATGGTTTTACCTCCCCCACAGACTCCTTCCTAAATACCACAGAGTGCTTCTTTTGGCCTGGGCCTTCTGCATGGAAAATACTTTTCTTAATAATAATTACAAATACTACTATGTTCTTCCATATAAAGAATAATGTAAAAGGCTTTCAAATGAGGAAGAAAGGGAAGAGAGGCTTTCCAAACTAATTTTTATGTCTCACGAAGCAGCTATTATTAAGGACAAGCCTGGATTTCATGAGAGGAGGACAGACAGAGGGGAAGGGATCACGTTTAATAAGTAGCTGATTAAAAGTTCTATAGCAAGGGAGAGAGACACAAACTTGCGGAGTGTGAGCCATGCAGTAGAAAAACATTTTCTTATTGGAAATTATTAGCATTAACACAAAAAAATGTTAAGCATCATCATCAATCAATATTACTTATGCCCACTTAAAGCAGTCTGAATTAAGCTCTATCTAACAGCAGCACCTTTGTTAGAACCTGGATATCCACACAATAAAAACTTGCTAATGGAAAGCAAAGCAGTTACTTTGAAGTGTCAGCAGGGGCTACTTTGTCCCACAGAAATTTCAATTAGCTGACAGTGCTAAAAGCTTCCCTATTTACAGATGTTACCAGCAGCAAAAATGAAAAATAAGGAGCATACTCAAGGAACAAGTAGTACCCAGTTGGTCTACGTAACAATTGGAAAGCCATCTCTCGGAGGAGGGATACACAGCATAGAGGACTATCACGTAACCAGGAGATAGGGGGAGTTCTGTTCTGAACACACAGTGCTGGCTGAAACTGGGGTATTAGCTGGACCACTAAACAGCACTAGACCAGTAGCTTCAAGAAAGAGGCAAACTGCTTCCAACGGCAGCTGACAGAGTTCACTTGGCCTTGTCAGCTTAACCGTGTAGGGGGAAAAGCTCACATGCCACTCGGACTGTGGGACCGCAAGTGCTAGAGCAGTAGATGCAGATTAGCTCTGAGGCCATGGATTGATGTTTACCCTTGGATCAGCAGCACACAGCAGTGATGCAACCCTCAATTTCTGTTTGTAGGACAGCTTCTGAGGCAGTTTAAGTAACCACGCCCTAATCTACAATGGAAAAACAATTAAGCAGGCAGAATTGCTGACCAGGGCTAATTGGGCTGATTTTGCTGGAAGGGGGCTAGGGCACATTCACACAATACCACAGCTGGGAGCTGGAAAAGGATTTGTATCGCTTTAGTTTCTGTATGTCTTGGTTCTCCTTCTATAGATGACAGTGCTTCTCTACCTTGTTCA
Source organism: Nipponia nippon (assembly GCF_047370975.1). Taxonomy (NCBI): domain Eukaryota; kingdom Metazoa; phylum Chordata; class Aves; order Pelecaniformes; family Threskiornithidae; genus Nipponia; species Nipponia nippon. The sequence continues at coordinate 30,824,698 of NW_028262413.1, read as the reverse complement.
GATTTTGAGATACTAAAAATTGTGAAGTACTTGGTTCTGACGGTAATGAGGGCAACCCTAGATATGATTATACATATGGACAGATTCTGCTCAAACTTTGGCATTTGTCATTTTTCAGATGAACTTGTGCCACCAACAGCCTCCCAAAAGACAGACTGGTCTTTACTGGCAGGTGTGTCCCCTTTGAGACACTGTGGTTTATGACCAGTTGGGGTTTTTTTTGTCTTTTTTTTTTGTTGTTGTGTTTCTTTTTGTTTGGTTGGGGGGGTTTTTGTTTTTGTTTTTAATGGGAATTATTTTTGTGTGCTGAGAGATGTGCATGAAAGGTTTGGAAAACCCCATCATCAGTTACTCTAGCTTAGCTACAGATAACAACAGCTAAGCTGATGCCAAGACTGATCAAGTTACTACAAAATATCTTTTAATTTATACTTGACTACTTTTTTTTGATAGTCAATATTGAGTCCTTTGAATTAATCCTTTCAATTGTTAATGTGAAATATGAGTTGGAAAGTCAATTTAAACACTAAGTGGGACCTACATGAACCTCTTCATAATGAGCACTCATCTAAGCTATGGCTCCTGTACTGGAAGCCCACTGAATCAGTCTTGAAATGGACTAAACACCATGTGCTGATCAGGAATGAAATAAAGTGTTAATGAAAATTTCAGAACACTGTGAAAAGTCTTGGCAACAACTTTAATTATTACTGCTCCGGAGATTTGCTGTATGTTTTGATTATTTTGATTATTTTTCCATTTACCTATGGCAATTTTTATTTTTATTTTTTAAAGATTTAATTTGGAAATGACAATCTTGGAATCAGCAATCATCCAGTAAAGAGCTGAAAAGCACACAAGTCAGACCGCGGCTCCTGCCCCTATGTAATGCCTCTGGTTTTTCACCCCTATACTGGGGATAGAGCACTTTTCTAGCAATCCTTTTGCTCATGAATGAAAAACAATTGCATCTGTGTGCCAGTAGAGCTACGTAATTATTAGAAGCAGACACAGTGATGTTCCTCCTCAGAGCGAAAACAGGTTTTATGTAGCATGGGTTTCATTACAGTGTTTTCGGGGCGGGGGGGGGGGGGGGGGGCGGGCGCGGAATCTGTCTAGGCTCATCATGGAAATCATACTTGTTTCCAGCTAGCAGAACTACAGATTTGCATTGCCATTCAGAAAGACTTTGAGAGACCTGAGCTGAGAGATCCAAGTTCAGAGTAGTGGTTTATAATACTTATTAGTAAGCAAACTAGACTGCGTTTAGTAAGCAAAGCCGTAATTCATTCCCCCAGAAATAAATACATTTGCAGCAGGTAATTGTTAAGGTCATTCAAGTTCTTTTGGAATCACTAATACTCTACAACCAAAAAAACCCCATCGCCCAAGTGTTACTCAGCCTGTTGGCTAGGGACCATGGTAAGGCATAGGACAGTGGCCTCTGAAAACATTACAAAAAAAAGAGTATAAAAGTAACATAAATATATACTTCACAGAAACTTGGGTATGTGTCAATACCAAAGCACAGTTGGGAACTGATTCACAATCACTGGCAGTGGCCTACAAAGGAATTTTTTGTGGCCCACATATTTAATTAAAATCTTTGTAATTATAACAATAAGATTTTGCAAGGCAGCTGTTTACCTAAATGCTTTAAACTTTATTTACCACCTCCCCCGTCAACTGCCAAATTATACTGACATACAAAGGAATTCTAGATTTTTTTTTTTTTTCCTGAGGATTACATGGTAGCTGGCGTAAAAGAGAATCAGAAACACTGCAGTAAGGAGTTAAAAACCTTAATAACATAATGGTTAAAATTCTATTAGATGAAAAAACTTAGGATTTTTGCTGCACTTGAGTCAAGGAAGGATGGGCTGTCTATACAGCGGACAATAGGAGTATTCCCTGGCTTACAGCCAGCTCATAATTCATAGAGTAGCATTCTCAGCCAAAGTTGATTTTTTTTTTTTTTGATTAATCATCTGCCAGAGCTTGAGAGTTTGTGGCTAATTGTTCCATTCTTGACTGCAGAATGAATTAGAGAACAACGTGCAGTCCAAAGCCAGGGAAGGAAAACGTAAAGCAAACCCACGAGCACATCATGAATAGTTCAGGTTAGTTAGGTACTTTGCTCTTCTGTTCATAAAGATGTGGTGAAAATCTACTGCTCCAAGGAACAGCCAGCACAAGCGATAGATGTTAAAATCCTACACCATGTGCTCACAGGTGACTGGACTCATGTTGGACAGCTTAGTTTATGGAATAATAGGTTTGAGCAAGGAAGAAAGGAGAGCAGGATCACATTAGAAGGTTAACTCAGATTTAAGAAGTAACTGACTGAGGCAGCAGGTGTCCGAGGAATGATGAATGGGCAGCAATATGAAACAGACACCTTTCATTATAGGTGGACGAAAAATACTGTTTAAAAGGATATTACAGAGCAGTTCTTGTGGCTATATCTCTATGCTAGCAACGTAAATTAAAGGTCTGTCAGTACTGGCTTGTGTAAGTGAAGGACTGAAAAATAAAATTCTCGGTTGCACCAACCATCATTGTTAGTGCCTTCCCAGCCAAATCATCACATTTCCAGTGTGAGGGGTTTTTCATATTTTTAAATTCTCTAAAATGTATTTTTAAACAAACAAGAAATATAACATTAAAAACGCAAATGTAAAGAAACAAACCCACAGACTACCACATTTACATATCAGCCACAATAAGGTCATTGTCCATGACTCCCTCTCATTCACATTAATAACAACACGTCTGCAGAAGAGTCTGGAAAAACAAGATGAAAGCTAGATAAATATAATATATTGAAAATCTGGGAAAAAACATATGCATTCTCTGCTTGGGTTTCCCCTTTCAATTGAGAATGAAGACTTGGAGGAAAAGGAAACACTTACCAGTGCCAACAAACAGAACTATTAAAATAATGACAGAAAAGGACAGCAATGTTTAGATTAAACCTTCAAAAGAAACGCCGAAGTTATGATGACCTAAACATAAATAACCAATGCCTAATACTATTAGATACTTTCAGGGTGAAGAAACAAAGTTTACTGACTGTAGAGAATGAACTGGCACTGACGCAGAACAAAAACAGTGACTCAGAGGAAAACGTGTCCTAGAATCTGAGGAGATTCTGGAGCCCCATTTTCTATATAAGACTATATAAAAAGCAGGGTAGGAACATGCTTTTTTAGCTCACCAAGAACATGCAAACGCATGAAGGCACTAGCAATTGCTGAGCTGTTCAAAGTACCAGAGAGACAACTGCGAGGAACTACTGATACACTTACGCAGAGCCTGGCAGCAAATGACAATCCATATATTCAAATATGAAAGAAAATGTTATCTTTTAGGAGCTAATTATCACAGTCTTTTTACAAGTTACTCAGCCAAGCAACACGTCAGCACTGTAACAAATCACACCAAGTTAGTATTTACTAGGGCTAATTTCGAGTGAGTAAGTGAAGCCAGTGAAAGCTTTACTGCAGTACATTGAACTGCCAAAAAAACCTCTGAGTCAGAGACTATATGTGCATAGATAACGACAAGAAAAAGGTTGCACCTGTACACCTGCAAAAGAATTGGGCTCCATGTGGAAAACTTTTCTTTATAGAACACCTTGTTTTCCTCTTTTCTTCATGCATCTCCATTGCTATGAGCAATGGAAGCAACAGACACCATAATGAGCAATGTAGCTTTTGGTCCTGAAATCCGTATAAAAATAATACAGAAGAGCATTAAAAGCTGCATTTCAGTGACCATTTTCATGATGTGCAAGGGGCACAACATCCTCTCTCCCCTCTACCCCAGTAAACGTTTTCTCTGTATATGATAATATTACCAATACTGAATTCCAGCACTTCCTTACATACTGGAGTGAACTCCAGGTTCTTATACTGGATACACTATACATAGAAATAGAAAGAAAAAATGGAAGATCAAACTGACTTTCCTTTACAAACTGAAGAACAATATCAAGAGCATTCTCCAACCATCAGTTATTTCTGAACAGGGGCAATGCTAAAAGATTACTAATTATAGAAGACGATGTCCTTTCACAAACCTATTCACTTCACCATGCATCTGTGCATACGGGTGGCTTCTGGAGAAGCGGAGGAGTCAGCTGTCCCTGTGATGTGACTGAAATGGGCAGCAGTCGTGCTTCAGAGACAACATGAAGGCCAGAGGAAAGCAAGGAGACTTGCCACAGGCACTTTAGCAGAGTTAGTACTGCAAACACTGCTTTGCTAGAAAATTTCTAGTCCCATTCAGAAATCACACATGCAGCTTTTTAGCATGTGTCTCCAACAGCGTTTTAGCTCAGATCAGGAGTAAGCTTTCGAAGCAGCTCTTCCCCATCACTTCGCTATGTTTTGGTTTGCATCATAGAGTGGCCTCAGAGTGCATGAAAGGGATTCCTTTCCAATGAAACTAAACTGAAAGATGCACTCCCAGACAATATGTAATTCACTCCAGCTGCAATAGGCTTCATGCCACCGGACTAGATCTACTCTAAAGTCAACAAATAGACCAACCCTGAAACAGGTATAGTGTGGATGTCAGATCCTCTGTGTCAAGTACTCTGCTGTAGAGATCTGCTCCCTTTCATCTGCACAACTTCGTAAAGTTGCACACTTCAGTGCTCCAGACTGGAGTCTTTACACTCGGTCTATCCCAAGTTCAGCTATGAATGAATTATAAACATGCACTAAGAAGTTTGCACAGAGTGTATCAACGTGAATAAAAACAGGTATTGATACATCTCCAGTAAATCTTCCTCTGGCTTGTGGGTAAGGCTAAGAATTTATAATTTCCTTCTGTTATGCTGTTAATGTAAGAGAGAACACAGAGAGAAAACCTGTTCTGGGGAAAAATCGGAAAATTATTCTGCTTCTAACTGGCAAAAAATCACAGTACAAATACAGAGTATAAGCAGTACAAAGTTTATGACATCATGGCTCAGCACGACTTCTATAGTTTTCATCCCGCCTTTAAAATTAGATGACAGCTTCATACCACCACACCTGTATTCTAATACGTGGTACAATACCCATGACAGTTACACACATAGGTCAACACTCAAAAAAAAATACTGGCAATTGCAGCAGAACCATAGCCAGTTTCACATATCCACTGTGTCTAGCAGTAAGATGAAAAATGGCTGTTACGCAAATGTCTATAAACATTCACTACCTCTTTCAGATAATCAAACACCCATTTCAGTCACCTAAATCTGAAAGTGATAAATTTTCCATCTGCTTTGTGTTTGTGTGTAACAATAAATAACCAGCATGTGCCCTGAGGGCTAGGATTTCATGAATCATTACACTTGTCACCAGGTGGATGTCTGTCATTAACCATAGTTTGAGCTGCTAGGAGATACACGTAAGGACAGAACTCAGAAAGTTATGTGTAAGTGATGCTCATGAAAGAATCAAGTTCTGCAATTTGATCCGTGAAGGGAAGAACCATGGTCTTACACAGATATCCCAGCAGCCACGGAGGGTTGACTAGGAAACTGGGGTTTCTCACAGCTCCCCGTGAGATTCCGTATAGGCACAAGTGTGGACAAATAACCCTCAGAGAGAGTTTGAAAGATGAGCAGGTGCGAGGCAAACTCTCCGTAAGGAACTCAGAACATCCATACTACTTTGAGTCAAGTGGTACAACTTTTTCCAACGATGAGAAATTGTCTTTGGTTTTGCTGCACAGAAGAGACAACCACAGAGTAGAGTCAAAAAGATATTGCAAGACATTTCCTGTGTGATGTGAAAACTGGATTTAAATCCCATCCATTAGGGTTCAAACCAAACCATTTAGTTAATTCCACTGTGAAACTTAAAATTCATTGTAGAGAAATGTATTAAAGGCTTTTCTATCGCAAGAAGAGGAAATATAGTTGAAATGTGCATATAAAATATGTGTACATTTTCCCTATAGAGATAATAAATAAACTAAATAGCTATTTTTTTCCTGATTATTTGCATTAATGTGATAGGGTAATATATGCAACTGCACTCATACCTGCAAATTACTCCTGAAAATTTTTGCATGTGAAGAATGAGCTATTTCTAAGAAGAGTTTTATTCAGTTAAACCATATGATCAACATCGGTTTATATTATAAAATATAGCACAGCATGATAGAAGCAAATTTGATTTTACTGCCTTTTAACCCATATATACTGGAAACATCAAGATCAGTAAGGCGATAGTGTTGTGTTTTTTTTAAGTGCAAGAATGACGGGGGCAGGAGGCCTAAAAGGACTTTTCTTGTACAAGTATTTCCTGTCTTAGTCAGTGAAGATAAAATTCTCTTTACTCTGACCTTTGCATCATCTTTGTTCCATGTGCATCACATACTTCCTTAATCTTTTCTTTAACAGTCTGATGCCCACCACACCTATCAGGAGAGCAATGACGGGCTTTGATGTCAGTGCAGTTTCCATAAAACAAGGATCACCTACTGATAAACTACAGCTCATCCAACATGCCCTACCTTACTGACATAGGACTTTTTTACTAGAAGCCTACCTAGTAGGCTCTGCTGCCTCTTCTAGGAGCCAGTCTGCTTTGAAAGTAATTTTTCAGCCTGTTACAATGTGACCCATGAACCTGCAGTTACAATTCCCAAATGGTTAGGCATTGCCAAAACCCTTGCTATAGTCCTTAAGATCCGTCAGCTCCAGTAGCATAGGGTATGTACAGTTGTGTGGAGCCATTTATTCCAGCTTCCTTGCTTTTTAAAGCTATTTCTGCAATGCATGAGCGGAGTGATGGAGTTAAATGTGCAAAGACACTTCAAGCTCCACCAGCAACCCTGATATTTATAGTCAGCCCTTAGTAAGCACAAATGAGACTGACTTCAACACTGATGCCACCTCTTTATCAGCTTAAATATTTGAGGATACTCAGACTAAGGAGTTTCTATTATCTTAATACAAGCCTCAAACAAACACGCCTAAATTACCACCACCTGCTAATTGACAAGAGCCTAATTTCTCCTCCTCCATGTGCGAGACTTCAGGCCTTTTCATGTCTGAACACTGACAATCTGACAGTTTTAAGCTTACATCATAAAACACTGACACAGTGGATGTGCCAATTTCAAGATGACTGCCATGAAAACATAAACTGCTTGACATTTAATAAGTTTGTGTTTTCATAGAAATACAATGTGTTATAGATAGCTTGTTTCCATGAAAACACATGGTTAGAAATGAAATGGAAATACTTTTCTCAACACTAAGCACACTCACACACAAAAATCATCTGTGAAACAAACTAAAAATCAAGAAGTTAAGGATTCACATTTATATTAAATAACCAATGAAGGATCAAATACAACAGCTAATAGAATTATTTTTATCTCTTTTAACATTTGGAATAAAAATGTTTTTGGAAATTCATTTAAAAGCATCAAAGGACATGACCACTGCATTTGATAACGAAAAGTAGAGAGAGCTAACACACATGGATGGGGTGGTTTGGGAGAACTGTATTGGCAAACAGTCTGATAAGATCCTATTTTCTTTCCTTACTGAAGCTAATACCTACGGGTATCAGTGAAAAACAACTAAATACAGTATGCTGTACCACTGTGAGCGTAAAGGAGAAGCTATACCCCTTTGCAATGAACAGGACCTTCTGGCTCTAAAACCAAGGGCAGTTCTTCTACTGATTCCAAAAGGCACACAACTTTTTTCTTTGTGTTACTGCACCTGTCTTTGATCATCTCTTCGATGGGAAAAGTCTCATGAGGAAAATCAAGAGTGCAACAATTAAAGAAGTGAAGGCTTCATGTAGAAAGCGAAGCCTTTAAAGAAAAAGGATGTTTTTATGAATATGATACGTTCAGAGTATGGACAGCATCTGATTTAAATTAGTAGTTGCTATTACATGCAGATTCCTACCGGAAGTATCCTAGAAGTGCTTTTTTGAAAGACACAAACTACTTTTGCTCTAATCTTGTAATTTGGGCATGCTTAGCTTGATGCATGTAGGTAGTGGCGTGATGAGTTACGATCTCACTGGAAGGAAACAGAAGTTTAAGAGCTTTAATGGATCAAATACAAAATTTGCCATCATTTAGTTCCTGTTGCCATTCCTTTATACACAATTTGATCACCTACTTCAGCTGAAGCTTCTGTTTCTCTTCTTACCTAATAGGTGCAAATATATCGAATCAGCACACAGCTTTTAGGTAAATACTAACTGCATCCTTTCCTCTTTTTTTTTTTGCTTCTCCTTTCCTTTTCCTTCCATCTGTCTAAAGCTCTAAGAATAACAACAATCATAATAGAAATATAACCTCAAAACTATTTGGAAGCAAATCTGTAGCAAGCACATAAAACCCATCAAAGGGGCTGTCCATTTAACTGTGTTCAGTGATTACAAACTGGAAAATAACAGAAGCTAAAAGCATAAAAGACTAACTTGAGCTAAAACTACTTAAATAGTCAATTAAAAACTTTTTTCTGGATTTATTATCCAGCAATGAACTAACCTAATAAAGGGAATGGTTATTTTTGGGTATGTCACTCAGAGCTAGCTTACTGAATTAATTTTTTTTTTTCTTTTGGCTTTGGGCAAGTTATATTTGCACTTTGGTAATTTATCTATTTAGAAATAGAGCCATTTTTTAGTGACAAGTGCCTAGGAGAAAGATTTTGCATGGGGATTAGCAAAGGGAGAGGAAAGGGAAGAGGGAGAATGGAATGATACAGGTACTACAGACTTTTGTAGTGGATGTTAAAGTCTCTCAACAACTGCCCAAATCCCACCAGTGGGAGGGGTCCATGTCAAACTAACATTTACTCATTCAATTTATAACTGCTGAATAGACCTAGGTTGTCAAAAAGAGCACTATCAAGTTTGATGTGGAGAGAAGCATCACGGAGGCTTACTACGCCAGTGCCATTAAGTCATTTTGCATATAGAAGCCAAATCTGACACAACAGAACACATAAGATTTACTGAACAATCTATACGCACCCACAATACATTAGAAATAGATACGTAGATAGTCTTTTGTTGCTTATCCAGAACATATAGTAAAAGGTCAATCACATTCATATGCTCAGCTTTGTGATTTCAAGACCAGGAACTCAATACCTTGAGTCAAGAAAATAAGTAGCTACTCATAAGCCTTCTCAGTCTTGCACTTATCAGAATACAATACCACTTACTAGGCTGGACCTATAGTCTAACTGCAGATCTAACCCCGGAGTGAGGAAAGCAGTCTATTTGCAGAACAAGTGATAGGTTCCTACCTGGAGTGACTATCATCCAACGTCAGTGAAAAGCAGCAAATTAACATGCAGTAAGGGGAATTTTCTTGGCAAACTGGGATTGCCAGGTATCAGTTTCACAAAGAATATTAGTAAGTTTGCAGACTATTTGTTCCCAAGTCAAGGTTCTCTGTGTCTCTTTTCTAAGGTTCCCTGTTAGAAATGGCTGGAGATTTTTTGATGACAACATTGTTTGCTTGTCAAAGATGAAATATTCCAGAGGAAGGTACAGTACTGCTTCATCAAGGACAGGATTTCATACTAAAATCTACTCTCAAAACAGCTGACAGTGAGACGGTGAAGTCGTGTTAACAGGACGTGGGAATTTAAGGTTGAAGTACCTGAACTGCCTTGTTTCTAGGCCAGCTCTTAAAGTCACATCGCCACCATCCCATGTGAAGGACTACTCGCCCTGTTCTAAGATAACAAGGGGTTTTCTTACCTTCTTCCTAAAAACTGCAGAAAAAAACTGAGACTATTTCAGTGAAATATTTTTCGAAATATCAAAAGCTCTGTTTAAGAGGAAAATTATTTTCAGCCAGCCTTTAGTACCCTTATGTCCTCAAACAGCACGTAAAATCATCGTTTTGGATGACCCCTTTACTTCCACTCTTACTTGAAGGACCATAACTCTGGAGTAACCTGGCAATATAGGGAGGGAAAAGGAAAAATGGGTCAGAGTGAAAGAAATGTTAAGAGTTCAAACAGGAAACTTGCCTTATCTGTTAAAGTTGTCTTTGCAGCTAGCAAGTATCACACCTACATATCAGTTAGGTAACAGTAACAAAGATAAGGAAACAGTTCTTCAGACAAACATTGGTGGGAAGGATGGTTATCAACTGATGACTATATCTAAAAGGAAATCACTAAATGGCTTTGGTCATATACTGGCTTCTGAAACCAGAGGTTTCCCTACCCTTGTTGCATAGAGATTAAATAAAGCCTAATTTGAATTTCCAGAAAACTGCAAGAACACCACCACTGTTGTGAACTGGCTTTTGAAGTCAATGGTAAACACCTCAAAAAAAAAAAAAAAAAAAAAAAAAAAAAAGGAAAGAGAGGAAATTGCTTTGAGGGTGTGCCTAGTCTGTTGTTCAGCCAGTCACACTGCTACAACTCGCAACTGATAGTTTATGTTAACCTTAAACACAAACCTATCATAGACACAGGGGAAGCTACGGCAGATAGCAAAAAGGTCTCACAACAGTCTTAGTTTTTGCAGCAAAGTCATCATCCTCTTTGTCAAGGCTTCCTGTTTAATTTACTGCTTATATTTTTTACAATAACTCAGTGACAGTTCAATTCTCTTTCCATTCAAGTCAAGGATTTTACCATTAATGGCAATAAGGCTGAGACAGGAAGCTTCCTGAAGTCCCAGTTGAAATCCCTTTAAACTGTAACTTCTGTTTAGGTGAGATCTATTCCTTTGATAAAGTGACCAGTGAATCCAAACCCAGACAATACAGCAATTTAAGGCAAGGTGACTGCATTGGGGTTAAAGATCAAAGCTAGGTTCTACAACTATAGTGTCTTATAATAGCAAGAGATAAAGTAGCAAAGGATATTCACACTGGAATTCAAAGATATTCAGACTGGAGGATATAATTTTGGTACTTACTAATACTGACTCCCTCTCTGTCTCTCTCTCTCTGTATAAAACATGTTTAGAAAAAAGTTATTTCAATATTGTGATGCTTATTTCCATGTGTGCTAATAAGCACATCTGTATATGCCAAATCATGCATATTTTAACCACGTTTTTATAGTGCACATACAGTTAATTGAAAGGAAATCATTATGGCATTACAGAAAAATTGTTTTGTCGTATCATGAAAATGCTATATTTCTTCTTCTGCTTTAAATTGAGAAAAAACTATTAAAATACAACAGGAAATTCAACTACCCCCCTATACTAAAATGACACCAGGCACCATGTTTTCTGAGTCTTTCACAGTTTAATGAAGAATTTTGCGTAAGCAACTTGTATGTAAGCACAGTTTAGGTAAGCAGATGACCATCTTCCCACCCCTCGTGCTAATTACAAACGCAAATGCAGATGGCATTTATGTACTGAGAAACTCGAACCGAAGTATCTGTCACTACCTTTTGATCCATACAAAACCCAAGAATCACCTGTACTCCCACTTAACTATAACTCATATCTGGCAAGATTTCTGAAAAGCTGTCTGCACTGTTCTCCCTGCCTGCTCCCCCCCGCCCCAATTAACCAATATACACACAGACGAAGCATTTTGTCAATATACCTAAAAAGTTTTCAACTGTTAGGAAGAAAGAAAAAGAAGTTGAATTTTAAAAAGTCTGTATCTCAAATTCCATCAGGATTCTATTTAATTTTGGGCTAATCTGTTTCTGTTCCTACTTTTCAACCATAAATTTTAGACTGACCCACACTGCCCTTTGAGGCTTTTTGTCCTTTTTAGGTGAGCATTAATTACTGTACTTCATCATGTTAGGAGACTTGGGGGGGGGGGAAAAAACTCTGACAAGCCAAACTGCTTTTAAAATAAAAGCTTTACAAATACCATCAGCATTTGGCCATAAGATTAAGAACAAGCTACTCAGTATGAGTTAGAGTGACTCCCTGATCTGCCATAAGGAGCTGCCTTATATGTTGTCTGCATGAAATTTTGTTCCCGGCTGGGCTCAACATTTAAATAATTCCAGGTTGATGTTCTCAGAGAAAGGCTGCAAAAATTTCCAATATTTTTACAGTCCTAATAAGGTTAGCCATCAACATACATTAAAAAGCCCTTTTCAGGTTCAATAGTTGTTTCAGAATAATGACTGCACAAGCCTAGCAATGCACTGTCAAATAAATGAGTCTATTAGGAATGATGGAATCAGTCCCTGGTTTCAAAATTCAGATAATAAAATGTGCTTTTTTTGGTTCAGATACCAACCTTGGAGAAGTCCATATGACTGAGCTTGCTTTAGAATCATTAGAATTCAGCCTTACTACAACAAAAATGCAATATTGTGTTATAAGAAACAATGCCATGAAGTGAAATGAATGTGAGCAGAAAGGTCTAAGGACAGATTCTTCTCAATGTGTGAAAAAAGGTAGCAGTGTTTATGTCCATGGGAATAAACCATCTACTTCGGGAAAACACTGGCTCTTGATCTTTGAACAAATGGGCAATCAGGCCTAAAGACCATGTTTTAATCCTAATTTTAATCCTAATTTAATCCCAACACTTTGCTGTATTTGGTAGCAATCCATTCACAGAGACAAAGACTTACCTGTCTATAAAGACTGAGGTGACTTTAAGGAACTGTTAAATCAAATTGACAGTCTTAAAGAAGTCTTGTTTAGTAAGTACAATTATCTCTTAGGAAACCATTGCAAAGGATGCAGTCAAAAGGCTTCCAGTGTATTGGTATTTCTCTGTACGTATAGTTAGAGCTGCCTAGACTCGGACTATTCAGAGCCAAAATATGCAGCCTGCATATTAAAGAGGAAAGTCATGAGCAGTAACACTTCCTATTTGTTTTCACATTGTTTGCATTGAAAAATATCCAGAATGCAAAAGTAGATTTGGAGAAGTCTCATCTGTCAGTTTTCTGGTGTCCAAGCCACTCAAAAACTGCAAAAAAAATTTAACTTCGTGACTTTGCCAAGAGTAACTTCTACTGCTCTCAGAGTTGGATTAGAGTGTGGAGAGTATCACATATGTTGAAGCTTACATCCAGCCCATAACACAGTTCTCTTCTGTAACAAATGACCACACCAAAATTGTGGATGGCTGTTCTTGTCAAGCTGGAAACATTAACTTCATATAATGGCTGTGAGAGTTCTAAAGACAGGAGACTTTAAAAACAACAATGAAAAAAGAGAATATGTTTTAAGGGCTGATCAAAGCACGTTTCAGCCAATAGGGATCCTTAAAGCAGCTGCAATAGGACTCAGATCAGTCCTACGCTTTCTCTGTTAGAGTGCTTTGCACAAGGCACAAGGCACGTTCATGACTTAATTCAGTATTTCTAACATTAGACAAATGGCCTTAGGTATTAATAGATAGAAAAGAGAAGGGTACAAAAAGCATAAGAACAGCTTTCTAGGGAATTATAAGGCAAGACTTGGGTATAAGAGAACACTGCAGACGTTCCGAATGTCTATGTCCACAGTTTAAATTTATTTTTGAGTCACATCCACAATCTCTTAATATCCATCAACGACTCTGACAGAATTTACGTGTCTAATGTCAGAAACCTCCCAATGCTCTCCCAACACTTCATCATTCCTTAAAACATGGGCCTCCAAATAATTTTTTAAAGATGAAAGAGAATGTCTCTGCCCGTCTTGTACACTTCTACAGGACAGACCAGAAAAAGAAATGAAGTGTGAGCAGAATTGGAATTTATTGATTTGTAACCTCTATTAATATGTACGAGAGGCATGGAAAGGGTGAGGACTTACCCCCAGATAAAGACCTGCAAAATTTAAGACAGCTTGCTTTCTTCTGCCTTGTCTAATTGAGTTTGCTAAGTAACCATAATTTAGAAGTATCTGAACTAGAATCCATCATACACACACATACATACATTTTAATACTGGATGATTCATTTTGCAAATCCTTATCAGTCTTCATTTGCCAAAATTAATTTTCATCTGTTTGCAGTTTTTTACCTTGCTGTAGTTTGCATGCTACTTTGCCATAAAGGCACAGAAAAACCTATCTTAAGATATTCACCAGAAAACTGACAGTAAAATAAGTCAATAATTAATGGTTGCAGCCAAAAATCCCACGGAGACAGAAGCTGCTCCATATACTCAGAACAGAACCAGAGAAGAGACACGACGTTAGCTTCAAGTGCAGCTAATAGATAGAGTTCCCCATGGGACTTCCAGGGCACTGCATTTAATTGCCTGTTCTATCAACCTTAGAGAAAATGAAATGTTCCTTCCAACTGTGCCAAAGTTGGGGCCCAGGCAGAAGCCAAGCTTTTGGGTAGCTAACAGAAGATTAGAGGCACCAAATTTGTTTCACCTCTGACCAGTTATTCTATGAGGGCATAAAACATGCACTAATAAAAAGTTCTCCCAATGCTTTACCCACTGCTGCTTCCACATGGGCAAAGGGCCAGTCTCTCTCACAAACAGCAGAACTTTTACAGGGAAAATGTTTCACTGCTGTAGACCTACCAGGAAGAACCAGAGCATCCACAGATTTCCATCTATATCCGTATCATGGGAGTCATACATTCACACACAGCATTGTCGCTCTGTGTACTCTTTCTCCCAAGCCAGCCAGAAACATTTTCTGATTTTAAAAATATTCCCTCCTCTTTTCATTATTTGACAATGCCTTCAATGCCCCTGTAACTCAATAACTTGGCCACCACAACAAGGTGGCAACATTCATTCTCTCTCAGGCAACAAACAAGTCACTGACATAGTGTTTTGTGTGGCAGGGAATAAAACGGATCAATTGATGATGCTGGCGCCCAAAACAAACTTTTTACAGGGATGGCTTCAAAGGGGAATTAAAGGTACAATATCTAGCTGCTGACAAAGAGGTTTTCTTTGGCTCACAGGAAAAAAGAAAAAAAAAAAAAAAAAAAAGGCAAGTCTAGCAGTAGTTCAGTAAAAGTTTTGAACAAGAGAAAAGCCCTAGATAGTTGTCTTCGGATTCTTCACCAGGGCAAACAGTGCTTCAAGGACAAGTAGGAAAGTAGCTGCTATTTGAGGCAACTTCATTATAAAATCATTTTTAATAAGCAATCTGAACAAAGAGAGGGAGTGCTCTTGCAGAGAAGCCCCCAAGGGATCTTAAGGCTGCCCAGTAAAGTTATTAGGAGGTTACACACAGGGGACCAAACAGCTATTTTATTGGCCTCAGGGGACAGGGTTTAGTTTTCACCTGCTCTCTTTAGGCCTTGGTGCTAACAGCAGATCCTGTTAACCATCAGTTTTCTGCAGGCTTCTATTTTGTGAGGGAAAAGTATCGTTCACTTACTTTAGCCAGCACACAAAAACACATGAGGTGAAGTAGACAGTACAATGCACAGTAGACATACTAAGTAATTATAAATCAGATCAAGGGAAAAAAAAAAACCAAAACCCAAAACAAACAAAAAACCAAAACCCACAGTTATTTTCCCTTTAATGCAATTAAGCAGAATAACTAACAAGCTTTGAGAAATCTTTAGTGGTGGCTATAAATATAATGTGGAAAGTAAAATCAGAGAAAAAGAGAAATCCAGGTCTTGCATTCAATTAAGCTGCAAACCTTAATATGCTTGTACAACTTTGGTGAACAACAGTTCTAGGATATTTGGACATCTGAGAAGCTGAAGAGCTGTCTCCTGCCCCAAATCAGCCTCTTAATTTCTAACAAGCAATGTCCTTTTCTTAGCAACTGCTTAGAGCCAAAGATACGAAGGACATGACTTAGGAAAGGATCTCTGCTCAGGGTAGCATTAAGAGCGTGCCTATGCCTGAAGAACGAGACACTCCCTTTTTTGGCTTGTCGTGCTGCAGCAGCAATGAAGATACAGCACTCCAAGCTCCAGTCAAAGGCTTAGGGGCTTGTCAGGATAATGGGTATCTGTGGAGACACCTGAACTTTGTCACTCCAACTTCTGAGGTCTTGTTACACATAGTAGGCAGTACACAGTCAAGTTGATCTCAACTATGGTATAATCAAACCTTCCAACTGCAGTGTGAACTGGAAACATGAATTGACCACTTAGCCTGAAGATAAGTCTCATTGAAGTACACAGAGTCAAGCTACTTCCCTAGACCAACACCTGTTACAAGATGAGTGTAGGAATAGTCCCAGAGCTGGATATGGGAGTGAGGGAAGGGGTTGGGACAGGTGCTTGGTATGGGATCTCAGATAGCAGAAGAGATGGGTTTACTTCCACCCTTTGCCAACAAAGCTGCCAGCTCTTCATGCAAGTATTTTTATTTAGTGATAAAAATTAAAAGCACACAGTCCCCACTTAATTTTCCAGAAGGAGCTCATGTCATTAAAATCAGTGCCTAGCTTTGGAAACACTTGTTATCTGCTAGAAATTAACTGAAAGGATAATTTCGGTGCAAGTAAGGAATATTTCATCCAAAATTAAGGGATTCATACAGAGATGCCTACTGACATAACTGTTTAAGAAAAATTACTCAGAATAACTATTTTGGTAAATCACGAAAAGCAGAGAAGTCCCAAGTCTGATATAAAGGGCAAATATCCTAGAGTTACAAAGGAGTCCTAACCTATACAGGGTTTTGGTATAAGTATTTTCTGTTAAATCTGGATATATCTTGGGTTATGAAAATATAGAATATACATTGCTGAATGTGATACCCAGGTACATCTATTTGCATTACAAGCAAACACAGATAATAAAGCATGAACAAAATTAGTCCATGGATCACTAATAGTCGTTTTCTCACTGTTGCGCCTACCACAATACAATCTATAAAGCACTATTGCCAGACACCATTTCTGCCAGTATCGCATGTTACCAGGCAGTGACACAGAATAAAGACGCAAGCGTCAAAACCTGTGGTACTTCAGGGAGTAGGTAACAAGTGGTAACATGCTGAAATGTGACAGTCCACACAAAACCTGCCCAGGTACTGAGAAGGTATAGCTGCCCTGACCTAATTCTACCTCAGGAAGCAATGCGAAGTATTCTATACATATATGTTTGAGATGAAGCTGAACTTCCCAACAGCTTAACTGATCAGATTGCTGTGAATGGAGAATGAGGTGCACATTTTGAACACCATTTTGCAGCAGCCTTTAATGTCTGACTCTCTTGAGTCAGAGATTTAGGAAAAAATAGTGGCAAAGTAGCACAATTAAAAAGTTCCATTACCAAAAAGGGAAATCCTTACCATAAAGGCATGAGAGAACAGACTGAGCTGGTAGGTCTCCATCTTAAATTTCCCTGAAAAGTGAGCTGGCCCAGTTATAGGAACTGAGGTACTTGGCTCTCCATCACTGGGACTGCCGAAAGAAACAGGCTCTTTCTTTCTCAGGTGATAATTTAGTCTAAGTGCAGGAAGTAGGCAGTTGTCAAACAGTTTTGGACTCGTCTCACAAAGGGCCACTGTCCACACTGTGTACTGACAGTGATCCGCAGGTGCACTGTCACTGGAAAGTTAAACCCACTGAGCAGTCCCTAGGTTGAAGTAGCACCTGGGTTAATCTAGTCCAGGTAAGAGCAGCCCCACAGGTCCCTGCCTCTGCACTGACAAGTATGTGTCACTAGGACCTAGGGCTCCCAATTCTTTTCTGCTGCAGAACAATGTACCAATGGACAGTAGGAGCTCTTGCATGGCTTTCTGGAGACATGGACAGGAAGGCTTGCAAAATCTATGCGTTTTTTTCTATCTTAAAAATATCAGGTAAGCAAATAACTGAATGTACCTGGACCTCTATGCAGATATGAACTCCAGCTACGTAATCAAACTCCTTTGAAGCTTCTGACTGTGGTTCATTGCAATTCAAATAAGGAGAGAAAGAAGGTTCCATTACATCACAGATTCATTACAATATTAGCCTTCCGGGTGCATCTGCAGGAAACCACCCCTTACTTTGATAG
Source organism: Nipponia nippon (assembly GCF_047370975.1). Lineage (NCBI taxonomy): Eukaryota > Metazoa > Chordata > Aves > Pelecaniformes > Threskiornithidae > Nipponia > Nipponia nippon. The sequence continues at coordinate 30,806,820 of NW_028262413.1, read as the reverse complement.
GCAGTCAAGTCAAATTCATTTAAGAAAGTCAGTGCCCAGGATATAAAAATGATCTGGAGAAAAATAAGGTGATTTATTTTTGTGATAGTTCTGAGTCACAAGTGGTCTGGTAGAAGCCATCAAACTCATTGCATGAAGCATGCCAAGATTTAGATTTAAGATGCCAGAAGTGAAATAGTACACACCTCAGGACTGAGCATAAACCCAAGTCAGTGGGTACTAAATGCCAGGCCCTTTGCAGCCTTCTGTTCCCCAGAATTTCAGGTCTTTATTATCACTGATACAATGACGCCTGTCTGAATTTGCAAAAAGGCTGAAGCTGTGCATCGAAGTTACCATTCATTTTGAGTACTTTTCTATTCAGAGCATGAAACAAAGAGAGTTGTATTACAAATATTAGTGCAAATTAAATCAGATCAGAAAAGAATCTAAGTATCAGTCATATCTTTCTCAAGTCAAAAAAGAACTGAAACACCAAAAGTCCCACTTTGTATGGAAGATAGATCTACAGATAGACAGAAGGCGTGAATTTTTACTTCAAAAGCCTGTTTAATCTACTGAGGGAAAAACTGCATTTTGAGGTGGACAAAATTTGTTCCCTTAGTGCTGCTTGGAAGAGTATTACGCTCCTTGTTTAAAAATGGCAGGTTTTGTAATGCTCAAACTCTGATAAAGAGAGGATGCGGAGAAGCAGCTAATGAAAGAGACTACTTGGATAAAATCGGTTGTATCAAGAAGAGTGAAAGTCTCTCAGGTTTTATTTAGCTAGTTACATTATGCAGGACCTATATTTCTTCAGCACTATATTGTATGTGTATGAACACTGAACTACCGTTTGATTCAGAAATGACCTAAGCACCTGTCATCAGCACAGTAGTTCAATTTCAGCTGACAGAGCACATTTGTCACAGACTAATGCCAAGAAGGGGGTAAAATATACCCAAAATCTCAAACACTAAAACCAGGAAGAACTAAGTAGTGGAAACAGACCATCACCGATTTCGAAACCTGCACAATTAAAATGGCTATTAGGACGAAATCTGAAAAGGATTAATCTGATGTTTCAAATGCATAACGTATCAAACTTTCTGGCACTATACTCCACTAATTTCATTAGAAGTAAGTGCTAGTCAACACCCTTATACGTCATACATTGTAAACTTCGAATAAGACGACTTCATCCATATTTCTAAACAGTAGTGCAGACAATGTATATACACTTCACAAAGTGTTCGTGAGAATATTTTTTTGAAAGTTCTTTACAGAAATCCTACTCTATGTAACTTAATTTGGATATGTCATATATACTGACACAGAGTGATAGGCAAGCTCTAGGATGACTTGATACACAGAAACTCTCTCCTTGTCATTTGTAGTTAACGACTCAGATTTGAGTTGTAATTTTTGCATTTAGGTGTTTATACAAAATTACTTCTTCCACAAGTCATTCCAAAACTGTGCATTTTGATGTCTGCTTCTTCTATTCAATAATAAAAAAAATTCTAGGCAATAAAGAAAAAAAAAATTGTTTATTGTACATGATGCCGAAATGCCAAAGGTGGACAATCTACATTAATTCCTGCTCTATGAGAATTTGTCATAACAGGAATGAATTCCAAAAGAACTTCAACCAAAACTGAATGAAACCTCATACATATTTGCTAGCAAATGTACCCTGCATTTTCATCATGCCAATTACAGCATATTGCTCTTTCTATTTTAATCCTTTCTTAATGGGCAAGCTTATCTTCCCATTATTCAGGGAACTTTTTTGTTCATGCTTCAGCAATTGCATGACAACTGATTAGCAAATCGGGGAACTACTCTTTGACAGTTCTCTTAGAATAGCACAAACAGAGTTCTCAACACAGAAGACGCTGGGACCCTAATTTCTGTCTTAACTAGATTAAAGTCCAGATACGGTGAACAGTAGCTAATCATCTAACACAGTTGATGAATACATCTTTTTTTCATCCTAGGCCTCAAACATAGTATCCACTGAGATATACGTGATGCCAACACTTTATCAGTCTGGCATGGCTTAAGAGCATATTTCCTACACTTTTTAGGTCTGTGGTTACTATCTAATCTTCCCTACAAAAAGTATCGAATACTGGAACTGGAGATGTGGCTCTTCTAGCAGGTCAGTACATGGCACTGCTGAATACAAAATATATAAGGTGATTTCAGCTGATTTCCAGGCGGAGCGTTACAAACCACCATGTACAGTCATTAGCCTCTATACAAGAGAGGCCCAAGACTGAGCTAGCACGAATACCAAATTACTTACCACCTCTAGACAGGGTGGTCGCTCCAAGCCAGGGTTGAGCTCATGGGCAAGGCTGTGCAAGGAAGCTGTCTGTACAATGCCTGGCCTGCGGATATACAGAGGACTTCAGTCTCCTGTACTGTCAATCTCAGTCAGCATGAGCTCAAATATTCACCAAAAATATAAGGGGCAAATTCTGCCCTCAGATGCCATCTGTTCAATGGAAACCATATACGCATTCAGCCAAAGAGGATCTGACCCTAAGAATTCGTTAAGCAGCGAGCCCACCTAAGCAGAGGACCATTGTGCTCTAAAAGTCTGTGACGTTTAACATCTGCTTCAAAACTGATACAAATCAGATTCTCATTTGAAATTCTTAAATCAAGCAACTGTATTTTGTAACTCTGTAAAGGTGAGAATTCATAATCTCAAGTCAGATTTTTCATTACATGAATATTTTAAAACCAGGAATGAAATAAGAATGAAATTAATGTAAGACACTTCATGACACCACCTTAACCCTGGAAGCTGCAGTGAACATACTTCAAATGCATAACCCTGTTAAAATGCATATATCTTTGTAAATTTTGTGCAGCCTATCACCTGTTTTGTTAGAAGGCTTTTCATCAGACTAAGAGCCTCAGCTTTAGCCTACTCTCGTTTCAGATCCTAGGCAAGTACAATTCCTGCACTACCAGATTTCCAAACCTCCACAGTATCCGAAGAATCTCAACGTATCTCCTTCAGCTACAAATCAGAACATTTTCTTGGAATTGTGCTTTTAACTCACTGCAGAGTAGATGAGAGTTGATTCCCAATAATGATATCTTTGAAGAATATTCAGAATAAATGTATACATAAGTAAATGCACGCATCCACATCCATTTCCAAGGTTGCCATTTATGAGGACTGTTTGTTTATATGGTTGACAGCAAAACAATAACCTCCTCATTTTCATCAAGAGCTCAAGCACAAGCGCAGAATGATTTACCTTACAGATTAATGCACAGGAAGGCACAGAAGACTTTCAATTAAATAATTTATTTTTATTTTAATCATACTGCATATATAAGAGACATATAAAAATGTAACCATTCTCCTCACCTGGATTTTCTGGATAAGTTAATTATCAGCTAGCTGTAAGGTATACATACCAGAATGAGGAATTCTGCCTTTCTTCACAACTTTCTTTTTTCTGCCCTGACTTAACACATATGCAAGTGCACACACACATATGCGCACACACACATACATGCATTGTATATTCATTTAGATGACATTTCAGGCGAGGACTGGAACCGCTCTAAAACAGAAAACCCACCAGAATCTTCAAAACTGAGCCTTCTCAGAACAGACTGACACCTAACAGTCCGAGCACCACAGCACAGCCTAACATGAATTCCATTTGTAAGAGAAGGCCAAATCAAAATATATTACTTACATGTATGAGTCTTCTTTGTTACAGAAATACCTGTAGGGAAGAAATGATATCAATGTTAGCAAAGCAACCACTGAATAAATTCTTTTGACATGTATTTCATCATTAAACTACTTTAATGCAGACACACGGCAGCCACTATAAAAGAATTAAAATTTCAACGATTCATACATTAGAGGTGGAAGGATCTCCCTTCTTTGCATGCAGACTTTAATGATATATTCTCTCCTTACACCTCATCAATAAATGTTTCAACATGTATTGCTTAAATTTTGTTGTTGGAATGCCTATCTACATGCTGCTGGTTTGAAACGAAAGCTGATGCAAACACAAGATACCAACACCACTATGGAAGCCCCCTTTTATTTTCCATGGTTAAAAATTTTCCCACGCTCATATTAACTAGTGCACATCAAACTACCCAGACAGAACAGATTTGAGCAGTACAACAATTCATTTGCTATGTTATGAAGTTCACGTAGTTCCCTGACTGCAAGCTGCAGCTTATGCTCATTAAAACCAAATGAACAGCTCTCTCAATATGAGTATTACTTGCCATAATTCCAAGCCAGATGCAAATATCTCCAAGCTGTTAAACATATACTTTCTGAAGTAATAAAGATGTTTTTATGCTAGACAGGCATGTGGTGGCAATCACCAACAATGGTCCAGTGCCAGTGAAATTTGAGAGGCATTTTAAAGAAAGCAACAGAGTGAACAGAATGAGGCAAAATTCATAATACCAAATGAAGATAAAATTAACTCTGTTAAATGTCATTGGAATTCATGCTTGAATACAAACAATATTGTCTCTACTTTAGTAGATAACTGGTGCTGTACTCGGACCCCTCAGTATTTAAGCTTCACTCTCCTTGGGGGGAATTTTATGAGAGGAGAAAGAGGTTACTGGAAGCAGTACAAGTATTTGAAACATTTCATTTGTGATTAAGGCCTGTAATGAAATTTTGCAATTGTTTGGCTTACTATTCATGAAAGACAGAGACACCTGAATCTCCTCAGCTACCCTCCTATTCCTTTAACCACTTCTTCCAAAAACAAATTACTATGGAAAAAATAGGCTTTTATTTCAGGCTTCTTTGTTGTGGAACATCTCAGGGAGGCAGTAGGTTTAATAACTCAAAAAAATATAGATGACTTATTTGCAAATTTAGAGCTAACTTCCAAAGCCAAAAGTTTTCAAACTCTTCATGTTTTTGGTAGATATATAAATTCACAATGTCAACCCCAAATATGTAGCTATCAAGTTTGACATAAATGTCATGAGTTTTTTTTTTTTCAATTGCACTTGTGTTGCTATTGGCCTTTTGGTTTTGAACCACCGAGTTCTACAAGTGTGAGCACTTGAACCTTTCTTTTCCCTGAAAAGAAAAGCTGAGAGACTCCAGGCTTTGGGAAGAGAAGTTCTGAGCAGTTCCTTTCAGTAATTTTGTAAGTGTGAGACAGTGGTAAGCAATTTACAAAAATCAGAATACTAGAACTTGATTATGTCCGTGTACTGACTTAAATTGAAAGGTCCTGGCCAAACCTGCACATTCCTCACACTAGAAATTAGGGTTGTAGCCTCAAACCATAGAGCCAGGGTAAGCAATAAGAACAAAAGGAAAACAAGAATAACAAAAATAAAACCTTTTAGTTACATAAGTAGCTACTACAGGGGGCAAATTCATCGTCAAAATTCATATTTTGTATGAGCCAGATTTCTCAGATTTTCATTCCAGTCCCATTGTTACTGGTTGGCTCAGAGTAGGTGGACAGGACAGGACAGCTGCCTGTGTCAGGGAGGTGGGCGTTACTATAGGAATGATAGCTTAGAGCAAGAAGAGGGGCAGAGTGAGAAGCAGCAGACAGATCTGAAGTATCTCCATCAAAATGCACGAACAATACCTTGTGCACTCTTTGGTATGAGTGCAAAAACCCCTCTCTCTAGGCGTTTCAAAGGTCTGCCTTGCCTATTGAATTTGAAATTCCAGCTCTGTTAGAACATTTGTTCTTCCACCAAGGAAGAGCATTTTTGCTGCTGTTTGACTTCTTGAGTGAGCACTGAACAGCATGTACAGCTCCTGACAGAGTCTTCATCATCACGAACTGTCCTAACATTCCCTTGGCAAAACTACTCACCCCGCCCTTGCCTATCTGGCCAGCTCCTACAATTTTAAGGATGTTTTACGGAATGGGAAATGCAGAGAAAAAGGTCTTAAATCTGAACATCATTTGCAAAACTTCCTCTCCCAACACTAGTGCAAATAAATGGATACATCAGTGCTCTTTCAGCATTATGGGAGCCATATGTGTACTTTTCTCAGAAAATAATGCTTTCTGTAAAATCACTTTGAACAGAAAGTGCTTATGCTGTCACTTCTGATTACTCACAGTCTCTTCACAATGGGATTTGCCACAGCACAAAACAGACTTAGCTGTATTCGCTGACTGAGGGCCTACTTTCCCCTGCTACATGAAACAGTGATGGAAATATTAGTGCTTATATTTTTCAACCTAATTTTTTTTTGTATGAGTGGTGGGTTTTTCCAATCAGATGTTTCCATAATAATTACCGATTACCATCTGGTACGGCCTTTTAGCTGTTTTATGCAGATATTTTTAGATAACCTTTTAAAACAACAGCTTAGAGGTAGGCTTTTTTGCATCTTCTTCATAATTACACTGGTAGTTGCAGTGAAACCGAAGTATTTTGCTTGAACTGTGGTTTTACAGTGACTAACTGCAATCTGGTGGAACAAGGATAAACGTTGTCAGTGAGTTCAACAAGATTAGATTTAAATTAAACAGGGATCTTTACTTACGTTAAAATGAGTTGTGAATTTTTAAGAAGCCTTCCCTTTCACACCAGTAACTGTAAGTGACTAGAAAAACTGAGCAAAAAACGTATCAGCATATCCAAACAGTTACTTAGGTTAGATGCATTATAAGTAGCGCTTTAAATATAAATATTAAGTATGCAATACCTTCCTACATCATTGCAATCAGTTTTAGTTTTAATGCAGGAAGCCGACGACTCTGCTATTCAGAACATTCAAGAAGTATAACAATCTCCTAGAAATGAGTGTATTATGAAAAAAAAAATCAGTCTGAAAACTACTTAATGTAGAAAAGGGGAGTTACAAGACGCTTGGCTTTCTTTGGGTCAGCACTAACTCCCACTTGCATATACGTTTGAATGCCTTTCCTATGAGCCGCATCCTAGAAGTCTAACACAGACAACTCATCAGTTCTTTTGAAATCAACAGGATCTCTTGAGAAACTAATTCTGCAAGTCCAACATATATCAGTAATTTTCTTCACAAGATTAGGCATGATTAACTGGGGTTGCTCTCATTTGTAAATATTTCTGGGACTGGACCATCAGTTTACGTAATTTGAGTAGGCACTATATAATAAAACCTAAACCTAATACGCCACTGAAAGACAATGATTTATTTACTTTTAATAAGTGGACCACAAAGAACCTACTGATTGCTTTCAAAATGTTACTTAATGTAAAATCCCATTTTTTAATGGGCTTCATTTTAAAATGTGATAGACTGGAGTAATATGTGACCACTTACTACTATTAGCACTATCCTAAACAGCCAGCTTTCCATTCTTATTTAACAAATAAAAAAAAAAAAATGAAGAGAGGAAGAAACAACTCTAACTTCAGTGTTGCTAATACAGAAAGACTTCCTGACTTAACCAACTAGACTTCAAAGTAAAGCAAAGGAAATGTCATGAAAATACCACAATATATCACTGCCATGGTTATCAGTGAGTGAAAGTTTCAGTATTACAGTTATCACAGAATTTATCACTTCAGCAGTGCAATTTGACATTCCTGATCAACACCAAATCTTAAACAAATTAACTTCTTAGACTTTTCATCGTTGCTATGTGATGCTCTTTGCAACAACAATCGATTTTTTTAAATGAAAAGAATTCATACACCATTCCCTTTCCCCCTCCCACTAACAATATGTAATTTGCCATGATGGGTGGTATTTACAAAAATAGCTTTCTGGATGCAATGAACTTTGAAAAGAATATCTACCAACAGAGACAGGATATTCTTTTGCAAGTGGTTAGCCTGACTGACCTTCACCAGCCAACTTCAAATAGAGATAACAATGTCTTCAAGTACAAAAAGAGACTCGGATATTTTATACATCATAAGCTATTTCTCACAGTTGCCTATCCAAATAAAGAAGCATAATGAAACACTGCTTACTCTGCGAACCCAGATCCCTGCTGCTGTTGTACAGTTGTCAACTTCCCATATTTCAAGGGGAAAACATACTTTGATGTACAGAAAGATAAGTAAAAAGTCCCCTGTCTGGCAGAATACATTACTCTGCAAAATATCAAAGGAGGATATTCTTGAGTGCAATTTTCTTAAACCTCCAAGAAAACTCCTCCTCAGAAGTTTGTATGGATAAACACGTGCATCACTGTCAAAGCCCATAACTAATCTCCAGGACTTTTGTTAAGCACCATTGCGTTCCCTTTGCTTTGCTTTTTGTGCCAAAGTCAGGTGATTAACATTGGTCTGATGACAGTATATCTATGTAGATATTATACGTACATGATGCTTTGCTCATGTGGGTGTGTGCATCAATGTTGTTTTTTTTTTTTTTTTAAACTTTCTTCTAACCCCCCCCCCCCCCCCCGCCCCCAAGCCAGCATAATGGCTTTAGCATGTTTTGGAACTTAGTCATTTTATGATGAATTGGAAATCTTGGGGGAAAAAAAAAAGTTAAAATTTTAAAGTCTAAGCCTCCTGCCTGACCTTTTGTGTAAAATCAGAAAGAAAACATATTACAAGCTTGGATCCCACTGTGTTTCATCCTGTCACTCTGCTGCTTTTTTACTCTGTCACTACACAAAGCTAGCAATTAAGGTGGAAGATTATAAGTAACACTCGGGCACTTGCAGAGAACCTACCAAAGCAGAATAATAGATTTGAGTGCATTTAGAAAGCAGTTAATTATTTTAGAAACTTTAATAATGGTTTATATTAAAGTCTGTAAGGATCTCTGGCTTGAAGGAATTTTGTGATCTTTGTAGGCCATTGTTTACGGTGACCGAGGTAAATATAACATACATACAAGTGCTGTAAATACAACTTCAGTGAATTTAACCAAACAAACTGATGTTGGAAAACAGCGTCCTTGTCTAGGACAGAAGAGCTGCTAATGATGATCAGCACACATTACTGAAAGTGCTCCAAGTAATTTTAGTATTTTGTTTCAAAAATTGTTAAGGGACACTAATACTTACAGTTCACTCAAAAGAGATAAATTATGTGGTAGGGTAGCAAGGATCAAGGACAACGCCCACTAGGCATGTAAGAACAAGGAAACTTTCCATAATTATGAAAAAAAAAAAAAAAAAGTTGTGTTTTTTTTAAAAAACAAGCTTCAAATATGATGACCATAATTTTTTAATATGATATTCCAGTTTTTCCCAGACTTGTTCACAGCTTTTACTGAAAAGAAAATAGCTCATCATGCGAAAGAAGGGTTTTTCAGCAGGTCTAGATCATTCTTTTGTTCTCAATTCCATAGGCATATACCAAAGTCCCAGGAATCAAGACTAACCTAAATGCTTGAGTACTGAAAAAAAAACAGCCTTGCTCTCCTAAGATTCACAGCTATTTCTTATACCTAAATTCTACCAGAGAATTATTCAGAGTTTTATTTTTGAGGTGTTGCTTTAGTTTTACTCCTAGAATCATATTGTTATATCAGAATCAGCTACAGAGAATTTTCTACAACACAATTGTTTTACTTTCTACTCAAATACGGATGCAGGATATTTGAGACAAACAGATTAAAAAAAACAAGGATAAAAAAAAAAACAACAACATTTTGACCTTATTTTACTGAGATAGATGACTTTTTTAGCCCTTGCAACTCAGACTGGCTTCCTAATTCCGAGAGTGACTTGCTGCATCATCTAGGCATTTTATGACTTAATTTTTCAGTAGCTGACAGCCTGCCCTGCCCGATACCCCTTAAACTGATAGTAGCACCTATGAAAACATGAATACAAATTACTGTAATTCTTTCAAAGTTACAGAGTATTCATGAGAGAGAAAACACCACTATCATGAGTTAATTGTCATCTGTACAATTCTCAGTTAAAAGAATTCCCTGTGCTTTCTAGATTTTTCAAAAGTTCTTAACAGACTCCAAACTGATTTCAAGCCTCTGATACCAAAACTGGTCCAAGAGAAACAAGAATCTAAAAAACAAATTCAAGATCCAAGTGTCCATGTTTAAGGCTGAGATAACGCTACTGTTGTTATTATATATGCACTTACTGTTAGCCTAAAATTAAAATATTAACTTCTCATTTGTGATTTGATGCTGGACTGAAGAGTCATCTTTTTATGTGTGGATCCCCCCCCCCAAATAGTTACTAGGTGCTGGCACCATACGTGACTGCTGGCAGAGTGCTGACTTTTTTTTTTTTCTCTGATGCGAGATTAAATACTGAACAAATCTGGAAAAATTACAAATAAAACTCTTAATTGTAAAGAAGATGATCTTTAACCACTTCTTCATTCTTGTACAACCTCACTGAAGGTCCCTCTGAGCTTTAACGTTTCTTTTGTCCTCACAAATAAACAGTGTCTTAGATTAGGAGAAAAGAAATGAAGAATCTTCATTAAATAGCCATTATGTTCTTACATGACAAATGTTGCCACAGAATATATGGCCAGAAAGCAGGCTAAATATCCGTCCCACTTTTGTACTGTATTTCACACATTAAAAGTCAAAGACAGTTCAGAGCTGTGTGTAACAATGTATTTCCAGCAAGAGTCTATATAGGAGTACTGAGAATTAGCTTTGTTTTAATGACTACTAGTTACACAATTGATCGAGCAAATCACAAAGTAAGGATTTCAAAATAGTCTTGCAGAGCGACACAGTTACATTGACAGAATCCAGCCGAAGGTACAAAGTTGTATAAATCCAAGCAAGCCCCTACAGTTCTTGAAATAGACTACAAAGTGTAAGGAAAATCAACATTTCTTAAAAATTGTCACAGACTTTCTTAGTATTGTATATTTACTTAAGCTATGAGCCTTACTGCAAGTCACCATTTTACATAGTTTTAACAGTTTTGGACAGGCTGGATCGTTGGGCCGGGGCCAACTATATGAGATTCAACAAGGCTCAGTGCCAGGTCCTGCACTTGGGTCACAACAACCCCATGCAACGCTACAGGCTTGGGGAAGAGTGGCTGGAGAGCTGCCTGGCAGAAAAAAGGACCTGGGGGTGTTGGTTGACAGCCAGCTGAACATGAGCCAGCAGTGTGCTCAGGTGGCTAAGAGGGCCAATGGCATCCTGGCTTGTATCAGGAATAGTGGGGCCAGCAGGACCAGGGAGGTGATAGTGTCCCTGTACTCAGCACTGGTGAGGCCGCACCTCGAGTGCTGTGTTCAGTTTTGGACCCCTCACTCCAAGAAGGACATCGAGGTGCTGAGCGTGTCCAAAGAAGGGCAATGAAGTTGGTGAAGGGTCTAGAGCACAAGTCTTACGAGGAGCGGCTGAGGGAGCTGGGGTTGTTTAGCCTGGAGAAGAGGAGGCTGAGGGGAGACCTTATTGCTCTCTACAACTACCTGAAAGGAGGTTGTAGCGAGGTGGGGGTCGGCCTCTTCTCCCTAGTAACGAGTGATAGGACAAGAGGAAATGGCCTCAAGCGGCGCCAGGGGAAGTTTAGGTTGGATATTAGGAACAACTTCTTCACCGAAAGAGTAGTCAGGCCCTGGAACAGGCTGCCCAGGGAAGTGGTTGAGTCTCCATCCCTGGAGGTATTTAAAAGACGGGTAGACGTGGTGCTCAAGGACATGGTTTAGTGGTGGACTTGGCAGTGATAGGTTGATGGTTGGACTTGATGATCTTAAAGGTCTTTTCCAACCTAAACGATTCTATGATTCTATGAACAGTGACAGAAGAACATTGCCACAAGTATGGCAGGCACCACCACCATAAGCACTATACTTTTTCTTCCCCGTGACATTCAAAGAACAGTCTCCTTCAGCTAAAGGCTCTGTCCTATCAGCACACTAATGGGAACAATTCGCTTAACTTGCACTAGATACACAGGCAAGAAGGTCTGTAACATGTGGAGTTTCCTGAGGGGAATCAATCCTCACAGCTGGCCCACCCTACTATTTGATTCATTGACTACAGTTCTAATTTCTTCCTACATAGTGTGATCTTGGACAAAGAAAATATCCCAGCAGATGTGAACCATGAAATGAGTAGCACCATTTTTGCAAGCTCCCTGCTTGTTGATATTAGGAAGAGTCAAACAGCACCATTTTTAAGAGCAGCAAGTTTGGCATGTGCACGCGCACACACGTGTGTGTGCTGGACATCCGATAGTCCATACTGTCGTACAGGTAGTAGTATGGCTTTCATCCTCCATTTTGAAGCACAAAATTACATTTTATTTGGCTGCTCTCCCAGACTGTATCAGGCACCTCATCCCGAGAACACTTTTGAAGCAATTTCAAAGCAACATTTTACTTAAACACTGCACTCTCCATTCTTACACAAGCCTTTCAGATTGCCTTGTTCGATACTGACAACATTTCAAAGCATTAGCCAGGCCTCAAAGAGTTCATCGTATTTTGACAAAATCCAGGAGATTATCAAACTACAAATAAAAATTGAGGGTGGGAGCTATCTTCACGTATGCTAACTTTTGCCGACTGTTTTCAGTCATTTCTCCAGATGCATGGAAATCTACCTGTCCTTAGAGCAAAAGTGAGGTTCTCACAGAGAGGCCCAGGAGCTGAGATATTGGCTGAGATAGCAACCACAAAGCTGCAGCGGTCCTGAATACACTAATTCTCACCTAGAGCCCGTCCTTAAGATGGGAGATAAAAGAAGCCTCAATGCCCCAATTCTGTACCTTCAGGTAGCTAGGACTACATGTGAACATTTTCACACAGGCTACCAAAGCTCTTTCACATATGTAAACCAAAACAAAATGAAACAAAACCAAAGAACTATCAAATGTGTAGCTGTAGTCCTTGTTACTTACATTTTGTGCAATAGGAATTCATTATTTAAGAATACTGCAAAGGTAGATACATTGGATTATGATTTAAGATGATCTGATGTCAGGGAACGGGAAATAATGGGTTTCTATTTAGAACACATTTTAAAATATAATTGTAGATTATTTTTCTTCTTATTCTACCCTATAATATCTTTCAATAAAATCTGTTGTATTTAAGAATATATCCATTTATCTTCTATGCTCTCACTGACTCTACAGGAGACAACCAACGAAATCCTCTCAGTATTTCTATGACCAGAAAAAAAAACTGTTCATGAGTTGTCCATAAGTAGAATATGATCATAAAACTCTGAAGCTGTACACATTCATAAAATACAACAAAACAACCCCCCAAAATGAAATACATTTCCTTAATTCATGAGTTACTGATCCACTCAGTTTTCTAAAAACCACGTCCAGTGAATGTTGGTGCTGCAGTGGGCTACCTGCTTTTACATATAGTGTTTGCATCTACAAAATTAATCATTTAAGATTTATGCCTCCAGTATCCAGTAATACAAGTAACAAATACTTACCAATCACAGAACCCACTCTTGTTGAGCTTTAATCCATTCATAGCATATTATACCACACACTGTTTGATATGGCAGAATCTACTTGAAATAGAATTAATATGCCACATAAGATACTCTAAATTTTACAGAATGCAAGTATATTCTGGTAAACAGTCTCCTGCACTATCTACATACTTCTCACCCAGCTGCCCTTTCTATAGCTTATGTTCTAGTCTAATTAAAACTAGTAAAAGTCATCACTCACAGGTGTCTGTATGCATCCTGGAAGTATCTTTGTCCAGTTCTGTCTCATACAATTATGTAGCATTTCTTTGTATTTCTTTTAGAGAAGTATCAGCAGTTGCAATGTCAATTCTTTCTATCATCCAGATTTCCACTTAGTGTAACTATTTGCATTAAAACTCATTTAATATTACATCACTTGAGATGGGAGTGACTTGTCAGCATCAGGTAGGCTCTATGTGTCAGTCTGACACCAAACCCCAAGGGTTCTTCAGGTGAAAGGAAACAAATGATATAGCATCATGTTCTGAAGTATACTTTCACAGAAATTAAATTTCACAGGTTTTAAATGATTGCATGTATGTACCTCTTTCATTAAAATTAAAACAAAATCTAAAAATAAATGAAAGACAGAACAGTTTTGGACTTCAGGAACTTCAAATCTACATCTATCCTCTTTTTTACAAGAGCTTAAATCAAAGCTGGCATCCAAAATACTTGGTTAGGAGGTATGCTGCAACATGCCCTGCTCATTAGTTACATCCAAGTATTCTCCCTCCTTTTGGTTGTCTTCACTTCTCTTGAAATAAAGAGATCCTCAAGACTGCTGTCATTTCAAAAATTCATTATCAATTCAAATGTCAGTCTTAACTGCCTGGTTCACAGGAATAACCATGAAAAGAAAGTGTTCACAGATGAGTTCTTTCAAATAAGCAAAATTTACCTAATTAAAAAGTATATATAAAAATTCTTCTAACACCTTTCTATGAGAAGTTAAATTTGTACACTCATCAGTAGAAGAGATAACCACCTACAATTTATTAATGTATTCAAAGCAGAGTAATTCTTTTGCATGGCCAAATAAAAATGCTACTTGTGAAGCCAGGGGCAATTGTATATGGCAGGCAATTTCTGGCAAATGGAAGTCCTCATGGAAACCCTGTATTAGAGCATTAAGTATGCTTTCAATCCCTGTCAAAACAAAATTTCAGCTTCATAGAGTTTTAGCTGCTGGATAAAGTGAGGACAATGGACAAAGATTGTTATTAGTATCACAAAGATGCCAATGCCAATGCGAAGAGCACCTTGCTACTAAGTTTTGCCTGTGCCACATTCCAATGCCTTTAAGCAGTTCCTACTGTCCTACTAGAAATACTGCTTGGTCAACTCTGCGACGATGGTCACTTCTAGTAAAAAACAGATGCATCCATGGACTACTCAAATGTACAACTCTGACGGCAGTGGAAAAGAGCTGGTCAGGTTGTAAAATTGGGATGAAAAAAAGACATAGGAAAGTTACAAAGTAATTGGAACTTGCTATATATTTTATCTGAAAGATGGCATTTTGACTAGCACAATCACCCCCCGATATAACACAGATATGGCTTCTCTGCTGAGCTGGAAGAAATGTTGTGGGGGAAGGACACTATCAAGTGATTTATCAACCCCATTTGCTCTGACATACAAGTTGCTCTGGGACATCTCTGATCCAAATATAGCCACAATAAAGTCCAGGTTAACTTTTGAGAACAAGCAGGAATATCATACAAGGCGATACGCTTGCAAACTACAAGCACTTTTTCTTTGGTCAATTCCTTCTCTAACTTAAAATCAACCTGCATGATTACGCTTTACTGAGCAACTTCTGTGACTGACTGTAGGTAGAGTTGTAATGTTTGCAAAGATGTGAGGAATTTAGTAAAAAAAAAAAAAAAAAAAAAGACAAAAAAAAAAAAAAGACAGTCACATTCAGGCAAACCCCAAAATGCTAAGATTTATCCCACACCAAAAAGCAGGCAACGCTACCATGGGTACTTTTTATGTTTTCCTTGGTGTTACTGGGTTGGCTTTTTTGCAGTACTTCACATCACCAAGTTAGTGCTTATATAGCCTCAAAAACCAAAGACTATCTGCAGTTTACAGACAAAGAAACAGAAACTAAGTACTTGTGTAACTACAAGTCATGTATTTATAAACTGGGTTGCCTGCCTCATAGCAGCAACCTTAATTCAAAAACTCTCCAAGCAAGGATTTTTCTCACTGCATCTTTCACAACCAGTTCATGACTTCATCAAGATGACTGAGATATCACAAGATAAGCAGTATAACGTGTCTGAGGACCAGGATTTTAATGGTGCATCTCATACTGTAACCCACATATATTTTAGAAGTGAAATTTGGGCCTCCATTCTAAAAGCAGTTCATGTAATAATGTGCTAAGGTCACATTATTATATGTACACGTGCTAAGATCTCATCATGAATACACAGCAAATAAATGTTTCTTAAAGGTTTTTCAAGTCATCCTATAGTATTGAATAGGTAATTGCACACTGACTACAGAGAATTCAGTGTTGTTTTGTAGATTTCTACAAGATTTAAAATGAAAGCTGTCCCATAAGGTAGTTACTTCTCTGCCATGCAAGCCCTTTCAAAATCACGAAGGAAGTTCATTAGACGGACTGAATTCCTTGGTTCACCCCAATGACTTTCATCTCCTTAATACCTTGGATGAGTTTGGCTCATTGTGCATCAAATGAAGCCAACTTCGGATATCAGGTTCTTACTATAACTGGAGGATTATTTTAAGTTTAATTGAAAGGTCATCAATATTTTTAATAAGGAGTATATTTTCTTTGCTCAGTTGTTCTGCAAAGTATTTGTAAGGTAATATTTTCGATCCAGAAAATCTGATTCCTTACACATTATTTCATCTATCCCAACTGAATACTTTAGCTGCAACGTGCTTGTACATTTGCCTTTCAGTATTCTGAGACTGACTGTTGCAAAAATTACACTTTTTTTCAAGTAGTCTCCTATCATGGTAACTTTTTCTTTTTTTTATTTCAAAATATACTGAGGTTGAATCTCAACTTTTCATTGCTTTGCTCTCCTGAGGAAAAGAAATAAGATTCTATTATGTCGTCTTCATCAGCTTCGATGAATGAGGGGAAAATCAGGAGAGGGAAGGATTTGTGCTAGAAGTTCATGCAAAATTTGAGACTTGAATATAGTACAAGTAGCACTTCAACACCTCAGACTCCTTCAGTGCCGAGACCCCTGGAGAGTTAGTTTAAATCACTAAACTTATTTCAGGAAAGGGGAGAACACTCTGGAGAAAAGTCTGTCGACTCCAGCAAAATTAATAAACTGGTTGCTCCTGAGGTGAACTACATTTCTTGACAGGAGTTTGACAAATTTCTAATTCCCTCTTAGCTAGCTTGTGAGTACTGTACTTGTTGCTCTTTTTTAACAGTTATTTAATACTACAGCACAATAGAAGTGATAAAAATTGCTAAGTTTCACTCACCTGGCACTTTCAGTGCCAGTTATAAGCAATAAAGGAAAACTATGACCTTCCTCAATGTCTGTCAACAAGGGCAGCCTGCTCTTTCCTCATTTAAAATGTTCATGTACAGAAAAAAAAAAAAAAGTTTAATCCCCATTAGGTATTTTTTGTTTAAAGAAATCAGAATTAATACATGGAAACAGATCTCAAATAAAAAGCCTGTAACATTATGCATTTTTTACTAAAGACAGGGGCCAGTTGTCTTGTCTCATATGTGCTACAAATCTAAAGAGAATTAATGAAATTTATTTTTCATCTAACTGCATTCATCTAGCATAATTACACCCCGAATTTGTTTGGACACTCACTTTCCAGAGTTTTTCTTTTCTCCTTCCTATTAAAGACCATTGCTGTTTTTGTGTCCATGTGCTTAGGATGCCAGTTGTTTTGTGGTGCTCACTGCACTGCTGCGATGGTTGGTGATGCACAGTACAGTCAAAATCTCAGCAGATCTCTGCACTCAGGGACTAGTGGAAAAGCTTAATTCCTTTACAGAGATGATTATGTTCCAGAATTCAAATGCAGCTCATAATATTTTTATATGTTTTAAGAAATAGAATAAGGTGTTAATATCCCTTTGACCTAAAGTATATTTTAGAATTCCTGTAATAAAAATGCTTATGAGATATCCGAATTACACTAAATAAAGCCATAAAACAAATTAGAATGGAGTCCATTTGCTCTTTATAACATATTCTAAAAAGCAGTATTTACCATCTCAGGAGTATAAGTCAAAAAGGACATGCTGAATCAATGCCCCAAAAGTGACATAGTTACTTTGCAGCACAAAGGCCCTTTTTACTATTATAAGATAAGGTTTTGTTTGCTTTAACTATTCAATTATGGAGCACAGATACCACCCCGATGTATTTTTCACTTACATTAGGGCTCTGACATTCCTGTAATTGTATGGCAAGGTTAATATGTTTCCCATGATCCTGGACGTAAGAGCACCTTTCCATTAAGTAGGAAAGATCTTCCTTTAGGAGATCAAAAGAGTTTCCCTTAAAAGCTCTACCCAAAAGTAGGAAAACACCTGCTGTGGATAAAGAAGGGAAGGAAAGATCATATTGTATTAAGAAGTGTCCTAAACTACTGCATATATATGTGTACTGTACACAAAAACAATGATCACACCACAGCCATAATCACCTGAAAAGTACAGTTGGGACTCTGCACTTGTTACCCCAGTCTTCTGGCAGCTCTGTTAATATGCAAATGGATGTTCCTGTTTACAGCATATGACAGTAAATCTGTGTGTTGCATCCACCATTCCAAAACCTCCTACTGCAACGCACGCGGGCTTCACCCATAGATACGTGGAATGTGACTTGCAAAGCAGCCTACTGCCTACCAACTCTCAAATCATCCTGGCTGGGTTAGACTTGCCCATTCATTCTTTCAGATCTCCAAGGTTTCCTGTTTATTATACATTAAACTTGAAATGCAGCAGAGTACTTCAAACAAGTATTTACCACTATCAGGATGTACATAAACTTGGCACAGAAAAAAGAAAGTTAATTTTAGATATAAGCCCCAAGCAAAAATCCTGCTTCCAACACACATTTCAGACTGACTTTAGCCTTTTTTTCCCCTCTGTTCACTGAACTCATGCAAGTTATCAGTGTCATGTATCTCTTCTTACACATAAGCCTGTGGGAAGAGACCTGTTTCTATGACTTCAGTGAGCTGATATGATTGACACAGCATGGTTGAACCTGCCAGACTGAAGTTATGTAGTTAAGATTTCAACAGTATGCACTTGAGGGACCTGTACTCACATTCTGGTTTTGCCATCAATTCCTCCAATGCCTGTGCAAAATTCATATAATCTCTGTTTTACAATCTCCTACCAACAAAGTAGGTAAATTCAGCCTGTTTCTTCCTCTCTTTGCCTAGTCAGTTCATATGATAATCTTTTTAAGATGGGTCCTGATTTTTGATATAAGTTTGGATCAACTTTATTCACTGGTGCTTCTTAACTATTAAAAATACTCTCTAGAGGTCAAAATCACTGAGAATCATGACAATGAAAAGATTTTACTTTTGGAAAACAGAGAAATTTCATTACAACAAATGATTTTTCAGTCTATTCCATACTTTATATCACCATCCACAACACCTACCAGAAACTGTAACTATCTCTAACCACATCTAGCCAGCAAAATTCTTTCCTTAAACTTTCTGCTCCCTGAAGACAATGGTTCCCTCAGGACTACAGCAAGAGCTTTTACGAATGCTTGGGAGCAATAGGAAGCTGTGTAGCTGTGTAAAAAAGAAAAAAAGAAAAAAAAAATCCAAATAATCTCACATTAGTTATTCTCAGGGCTCCAGGGAAATTAAACAAGGGTGGGAAAAAGGCATAACCTGACTCCTTTACATATACAGCTCAAATTTACAGCATTAGCAATTGAAGCTCAAGACAAGAAAATTGAGCACTGGTCTGTAAATTCATTCTAATGACATCACTGCCAGGATTATCCTTTTGGGGATGGCTTGTGTAGGGGGTTGGGAGGAGAAGGCAAGGGATTGAGGAAGGGAGATTTGATTATGTTTGAGCTATTTCGATTTGAGGATGCTCTTAACTAACAAAATAGAAAGCATCTTATCTGAGAAAGGATTTCACTCAGCTGCTTTGAAAATCCTCCATACATACTGAAAGTCAGCACATTCCCTAGAGGATCAATTGGCTTGACAAACTCTAGACATCCTCTATACCATCTTAAAAAAAAAAAAAAAAAAAAGTATTTCCATATAAAAACTTTCTCCAGGCAAAAGCATGACATGCAAGGGTTTGTCCTGGGGCAATTAAAAAGGAACTTTTTATAAGTAAATTTAGTGCTCGTGAAAGTTGCTGCATTGACAACACTCAATACCACAGGGTTCTCTTTAATCCAACAAGCTGCAGCAAGGCAAATGTCTCTTCTGCCACTGCTCTTTATCTCACAGTAGGATGAGCTAGATCTAAGGGGAGGGGGGGGGTGGTCAGAGGGAGCTTAGCTCTTCAGGGTCATTCATCAAGAAAACTTACTTTTAACTCACAAGCTGTCTCACTGATTTAAAGAAAACTCTCATCCAAATATCTGAAGTGCTTAAATGACTTCCTGCATTTTAAGCAGTGAAGTATTGGTCTCTGCTGAAAGGGCCAAGACCACTGCCAACTATAGTCAACAAAAGCTCTGAATGAAGCTATTTGGTACACAGGTGAAAAGCTGGTAAGAAAATGACATCTGCTTCAGAAGATTTCTCAAATTCCTTGCACTAAAACACTGAGTTTATCCAACATATTGCCTAACAGCAGTGAATTTCAACAAAGCCGTTCCTCTTGAAAATGATACAGAATAATATTTGTAAACTTTTTGCATTGAATTTATTACTGTATTTGCACACCACACAGCTATATAATTACCCCTAGACAGCAGTGATACCCACAGAATTATTCCCAAACAGACAAAATATAGAAAGAATGTCATTTAAGAAAAAAAGCTTTCAGTTTTAAAAATCTGAAATTACAGTTGATCATCCGTACAGGTGGACTTATGATCCACTGCAGAATACAGAAAATATAGCAACTAAACCACAAAAGTCAGATTGGCTGAAATGTGATCCTTAGCTGGAAAACAAGGGAAGGATTGCCAAATCACAGCTAGATCCTCACAGCAGGAGGATCCCCTAGCAGCTCTCGGTTGGGTCATCAGCTAGGGGTAGCTGAGCACTACCAATTCCCAGACTGCATCTGATCTCCACAGCATGGAAATCAGCCATGCTCATCTGCATCAACTAACCCAGAGCTGCTACAGCACTCCCTTGGCACATAAAGAAAGGAACTACAACTTACTTTAGCTTTAGGCATCTAAGGTGTCTAGAGTTCCTATAACCTTGCATTTAGGGAATACAGTTCCATGCAGATAAAAAGTGTGAATGCTCCCTCTGTACATTAACTAATTGATAATAGTTGAAGATTCACTTTCCATTCTGAGAATTTTTGTTTCTGAGAAAATTTAAGTTGCCATTACTGTGCATACTTACTACAACTAATCTAGCATTCTTCCCTCTTTTAAACTTGTCTGCTATCAGATTTGGCACCAACTAATGAAATTGGTGTGTGGGTTTTTTTTTTTTTTAAAGAGGACTTTGACAGTTGAGGCATTTCAAGGTTCTGTGGGGCCACCACACACTCCACATGCAAACAAAACTCCAGTTAACTTCAACATGACCAGTATGGGATGGAACACCGTACCTTGACCTGCTGGGCAAGAACTATGTAATTTGGCATGTGCCTTAAGCCAGACAGCATGGTTTATCATGCTCACTTTTGAGATAATACAGCCTGCCTGTAACAAACACTTCTGGGTAAATGTCTCTACTAGTTAACACATGTAATAAACTGAACAAAAAACTGGAGGATGAGCTCCATTAAAACAAAATGAGTTACTCATGCTCATTAGAGTTATATCAATATTACTGTATGCATTAAAAAATGATGGGATGTCTCCAAGCAGCTCTTGTGTTCTACGGTCTTAAACATGAGAGTTTGTTACCTTATAAATGACTTTTTAAGAGCTATTACTATGGCTCTATCTCATCACAATACAGAAAACTGGACAGAGTTAGTTTAGCATTCTCTTGTGATCCAAATACTTATGCTAACCCAAGTATCCCAGGAAGATGTGCACCCAGTGTTCCATCAATCCTTAAACAGCTAACATATTTTTGTTTTCTATTCTCCAAACCACATACATTAAAGAATGAGAAACCTAGGAGAACTACTGCCTAAGACACTTCACATAAAAATAACACATTACTTTGTAACATCAGCAGCACTGCATAAACACAACCAAGAGTAGTACTTGAATCAAAAGACAAAAAAAGGACACAGGAGAGACAACTGAAATAAGAAAAAAGTGTAATTTGGGGGAATTTTGAAAGTAAGAATCCACTAACAACTAATTAAAAACACTGGAAAAATTCTCCAAGCAGCTCCTGTGATGTTTCCATAAAGGAATCCAATGCGTCGGTGCCCACTTTCATTTGTGCACACAGAAAACAGATATTTGCATATGCAGCTACATGTGTACGTGTGAATAGCTGGATATGTATATTCCCATACAGATGGGCTATTTTGTCAATACATCTAAGGCAAGGATTTTGAATGTATCCTTGAGCTAGGCATTCAATCTCTGTTCCCCATCTGCGTTACAGGGATAATATTGCCTCACAGGGATTCTACGGGTGAAGATAAATAGGATTAAGTTTGAAAGGTGCTAATACATCCCAGAAAGCTCATATAATACATTCTGATAGGTTCCTAACTAATATCATCACAGCACAACATTCAGTTATCTGACAGATACTCAACAATAGTATTGGCCAGTTGGTTTAAATTAGTAATTGCTCTCCACTGCGTTATTTTCATTTTCCACTCAAACTCCTGGCAAATACGATGAAAAATGATGACATGGCAAAGTGGAGTTCAGAAAAAACCTTCAAAAACCGACAAGATTTAAATTTACCTTTTCCTAACCTGAATTGCCATGCTCAGCAGGGGTCAGACATGGAATTTGTTAATGTGGAAAGAGCCTCTTTTGGACACACTAAAAATGAGCAGTATTCATTACTAAAAATCATACGCGAGTTGTATAAATATTTACTGAGCTGAAAGAACATGTTGGCCAATGTTTTCCACAAATCAGTGGAAGGGAGTCTCTAATTAATGAAACCAAAGCTGTAGGGTTTTACTAGGCACTTAAGACCAGTTCTGGAAGCTAAATGCAAATGCCATAGTTCAAACACTAGAGTCTATTAAGTCCTAGTGCACTCTTGCTCTCGGCTGACTGCTTGCAAACTGTGAAGAGGATTAAGGTGGATGGGATCACTGCCAACTGGAAGCTGTTAAATGACTGTATTACAAAAAAACCTCCATAACTCACTGTTGTTGAATGTTTTTCCTACAAAATTCTCAGCCATTGGGAAGATAAATAGGCAGGGGGAAAGGTTACTTTTTTTTTTTTTTGGAAGTTAAAGTGCATTTACTGCAACTGACAACAGCAGGATCATAACCACCTGACCCACTGAATACAAATAATAAGTGGAAAAAAACCCAATAATTAATGACCAAGTCTATGTGCATTCCATTAAGTACAAACAGCTGTCATAAACATCTTAATTTAAAGAGCTGCTGGATAGGGAATTACAGTACTGTAAAAAGCTTCTTCCTTCTGCTGCTCCACAGAACCGGAACATATCAAGGCTTTAAATTTTTAAACATGGCTTTCATGTTCTTTGGTGCACAAAAAAAATCTCTGAAAAATCAGCTTAAGAGATTCATGTAGCAGCCTCCTACCTTTCTTTCTGTGTGGAATGCTTCTGTACACCGACCAGAGATCATTCTGCTTATCAAGGTTTTTAATAATTTTTCAAAATTGTTTAAACAGGAGAGTAACTTAACCTCATTCAGGGGGATACTCCCCCTCATTATCTCTAGAGTATAAGCAAATCTTCTTGCTAAAATGTCGCATCTTCTGTTAAACTAGGCAGACCTCAAGGTTTGCCCAACTTTTTCATTACGGGTAACAGTGTTATCATAATGAAGGTCTGGAATATTTGAAAGCCACAAAGACAGACCACTTCTCATACCCAGGTTGTAGCCAGAGCAAATTTAGAGAAGGAGAGCAACTCTACAATTATAATAACAAGTTATTATCAAAGGAATAAAAGAAGTTTGTGCATGCCAAAACCTTCTCAAAATGGCAGTCCACTGCTGCCCGCTCATCGTATACTACATTTTCGAGATGAACAGATCCTAGCACTACTGCCTCCTCTATTAAGAAAAGTCACTTTATTTGCCACACCATATTTGAACATGTGGGGTTTTTTATTGCCTCCTCTTGCCAGTAAAGAATGACTAATAACTGTAATTTGTAATTTCCCAGCTTTTGCGGTTTCTGTTTTAAGCAGCGTTCCTTATCTTTTGTGAGTTTCAATTTGGGGAAAATTGTCTTTTATACAATATTTTTTCCCATTTCGTGTCGAGAAATGGGACCTTCTGGGTCCTAACTATAGTGTAGGTGACAAGTAGGTGACAAGTACACCGACAAACACAGAGACTGAGCCTTTTTTTGTTTTGATAAGGCTGCAAACAGCCCAGGTATCAGAAACATTATCTGCCTGTGTTGGTCAAGCAAAGCATGCTGGAATCAAACCATCTTTCAAATTCTGAGACTGAACCATGAAGACAGGTACCAACAACAGGAAACACCACTTCCCCCCCAAGAAAGGCTTTTGTTTTCAAAAGCACACACTCTGCAGTGTCCCTGCCAAAAGGAACACTTGGTATGCGTTTTTCAGTCCTGGCATACATTAAATCCTTCCTTTTGGATGCACAACAAGCAGCTGACTTAGGCCTTTGAAGACCTTGATCCTCATCTCCCTTCCAAGCTGTAACTTAGCTCCTCTACTGCATAACCCCTGGAAAACAGGCAGTGACAGTACAGGTCACAAGGAAACTCTGGGCCTAGCCTGCCCTAACTTCACACCCTCTGCACAGATTACTGAAGATAAGACACTGAGAAGGACCTGTTTTCCTGTGAAATGCTGACCCTTCTTTTGAACTACGTCTTAGAAGACAAATGACTACGTATGTGTTCACTTCCAATACTCCTCAAGCCTCATAAAGCTCCACTACACGTCGTTTATTTAACAACAAACTATAAAGCATGAAAAACTTTTAGGTTATGCCAGCATATTAGGAAAGAAATTAAAAGTACAGATTTTAAGGAATATAGGCCAATCACCATCACATTTTCATAACTCTTTCAAGTCCAGAACACAGGGGTTTAAATGTTTCAATTAAAAAAAAACCAAACACAAACAAACACAGAAAACCCCACAAACCAAACCAAAACCACAAAACTAGAAAGCTAAAGCAAACCCCCAAACTTTAAAAAATGGTTTAATTAATTTTCTTCATGACCATCTTCTCAAAGATCAGCAAAAGGCCAGTTTCTTACTGAATCAGAGGCTGGCAAGGCATCAGCTGACACACAGGATACCAGGCCTTAGAACGCGGTGCAGAAAGGCAGACTCAGCCTCGGCAGACAGTTCAGGTGGGGCTCTTACACCTGTATTTTCAAGTTAGCCCCTCAGTCACCCACACTACCAAACACTCCTGTTCAAGTCTGGATTCAGTTATCTCACTTGCCAAACCCAAAAATTCAGCCACAGAAGATGACTGGCTGGAACCCTGTTCCAGGCGTTGTGGATGTAATCCATGTGGCAAACTTAAACCCACGGTCAGCCCTGGCTAACAAAGACAGCATATGCATAGTCTAGACCTAACCTTTAATCCTGTCAGATTTGCACGATAACATATAGCTGTATTTGAGACCAAGAGAACCTCTATCTATTCACAATCTTGTGAGAAAATAAAACCTAGGGTGCTGGTTCACAGACAATAAAAAGAAGAAAATCTTAAAATGATGGGAATATCCACTATATCCCTGTTTGTGCTAATAAAAATGCAGAATTTAAGTAATGCTTTTGTTTCCATATTTCCTTTTTCTTGCTCTTTTGCTGTAGGTGTTTTTTATAAGTAGGAAAAATGGAAATGGCAATCACTTACTTGAGAATCAAGGAGAGAATCCAGTAAAGCAAGGCAAGGGCGTCCTAGTCCCAAGAAACACAAGCTGTGAGCTCTGCAGACAAAGCTGTTTCATCTTGAAAGCAAGTTACCAGTGTATTCCAGGAACAAGATGCAGTTTGTTCCTTTTCTTTCTTTCCGTTTCAAAAACATAATGCAAACGGATCAAACGTACTACATCATTCTGAGACAGAACCAGGGAGAGGATAGGATGAGCAATAGAACTAAACTTGGACTGTAGGTAAACAGTGATCCAGAACTTCATAGTTCAGCTATCTCTAACTGTGAAGTGTCAATAGAGAGGTTTTATAGTCTACCAGTGCCATTGCCAAGCTACTGATTTTCAACACTCCCCAGTTCTGTGCTGAGATGCAGCACTGGAAAACTTCCCAGCAGTCTTCCTACCTAGGCTTCCAGGTTTGACAGCCTGAAAAGCTGGTCTTTTCATTCTAAACCACTTCAAAATAAGTACAGACACTCAAGAATGTTTTAAGCATGGCATCCAATGACTTCTGCCAAATGCGTGTTGTCATTCTCAGAGCAATGAGACGAATATTCTACCGGCATGAAAGTTCTAGGCTAAAAATAAAAAAGGATGCAATTTTTTTCTCTAAAAAAATCTATCAAATATCAAATGACAGAGTAACATGCACCTACTCTCATTCCAAAAATTATTTATTTTAACTTCTGACACTTTTTCTAAAATATCAGTATCTTTTTCCACACAGAAAAGTAACTCCGTGCTGCTTCTTCTGTCTTTGGTCTTAGGATTGCTTTCTTCAGCACCATTCAACACCAACATCTCACCTAATACTAGTTTTGCACAGAAAATTTTTAAGAGCTGTTTGTTGCTGGTTTTTCTTCTTTGGATGAGCTTATATGTACTCCTTCACATTGGGATAAAATAAGGAGTGATGATGTATTCTTGCATCCAGCTCTCTGAACACATAAAACAACTGGTGCTTTTTAACTGTATTTTACTTTTTCTTCTCCTGGCCCCACCTTATGTATAATAACATATGGCTTTCCTAGTATCTGCTTGATATTTTTCTCTACCAACAATGAAAAGCATACACACCTCAGCATCACTGAAAAACATGGAACGTAACAGTAGGCCTACTTCAGAAAACAAAGAATTACTTCCCACTTTCATCATACAACTCAGCTCCAGGTATCCATGATGTACTGCACACTCAATTCCATGCTAACATTCATACTTGTTTAGATAAAGCAAGCACTGCAGAAGATGATAAAGCAATCAGACTTTATTTACTGTTACTTAACTGTGTTTTCACATCTAATTCCTTTTGAGTCTCACTTTTTAAAATGACAGTGGGTAAGGAAATTTTTGATGCATATTTGACACAAGCTAACAGAGTAGAAAACTCTCTCTTCTTCCAAGTCCTATCTGTTCACTATATTCTCTACCAATGCCAATTAATCTGTTTTAATGCCACCATATTAATACCACTGCGCTAAAATGCCACTTGTGTGACCACCTAAGTGAATCTGTCTGGCAAAACACCTGCACAGAAACACAACAGAAACTGCCTTTATACAAAGACTGCATCAAAATGTTTCAGTGAAAGCCTTAATACAGTCTTTGTTATAAAGATAGTCTAAATATTTCATCTGTTTACAAATTTCCCATCAGCTGTAACACCCCATTTGGGATGCATTGAGAACTAGAGTAATTCAGCTCACTTGCGGCAGAGCGGAAAAACAACCACCTTTCCATTAAGCATTAAAATGCTAATCATCCTGAAGAGAAAACATACTGATATTAAGTGTTATCTTTTTAGCCAAGCAAAGAGACTGAAGCGAAATATATGCACATGATGCTTTGGTTCAACAGACTAGATAGAGAAAGGGATATTGTCTGAGGAGACAGGAACCTTGACTTGCCCAATTCAACAAGTCTCCAGTAAACCCCAAGTGCAGACAAGGAATTATCGGTATCGGAGTCTATTGGTTACAAAAAGAGTAATTTTAAACACAGCACATTGTGCTTTCCTTGTTTATGCATTCAGGTTTGCACAGAAGGGTTGTGATCAGTTATTGGCCAAGTAAAAACAAGACCTCACTCTTCTTACATGCCTGAAATATAATGCAAGTTTATCAAGCTCGGAAAAATAGACAATGGGTAGTATCTTAAACAATATCTCAAACTACCACACCTGTAGCCTAAAACTCATGTCTGAAATGGACATAAATTTATAAACAGAGATGGATGTCTCTTTGCTAGACTTTGGTAAAGGACATTAAACGAAAACAAGCAAGAAGATGTACTTAGTTTAATTAACAGCCAGCACTCTGTATTTTGAGGTGCCCTCACACATCGGTTTCATACTATTCGCTGAAGAATATTAACTGAAAGGCATCTCAGGAAGTTAACAATATCCGATTGCCCCGGTGCAAACAATGCTCCTTCCCAACAGAGTGAGCTTATAAAAAAATTTTAGCCTTAAGAGAAACAAACAAAATAGGTATGTTTGTTGAGCAGCAAAATACAATTTATTAGTTCATTTGGAGGAAAAGTAAAAAGGAAATAATCCTTGGGATTGGATCATGGGATCAAAATGGACTAAAGTGTTAGGTCCTGCTGTCCTCTTAAGGATTCCAAAGACGTAACTGAATGCCATGTACTCTCTGGAAAAAAAAAAAAAAAAATCACAGCCTATCGCTCTTAAAGCCAATAATAAAAATAAAAAAGAATATTCTGAAAATCGTATTAAAAGATACTTGACAATAGTCTGTTATATTAAACCCTAATGCTCATAGTTAGACCACTGAAGCAGCCTTGGAAATATCAAAGATCCACTAGATCTTATCTTGCCAAGCTGTAAAATATACTCCAAGGAAGTTCTCTTTTCTCTCTCTGCTCATTCTCATGCAGATCAGTTCCTGACAGATCCTTAGAGAATGCTCCAGGACAGGCAAAAAGCTGCACTACATAAAAACTCCAGGGATACTAGACAGTCCCTCTGTGGTTAGTGGAGCTCTCACAGAAAAGAATTTCTTAGCACTTGGTAAGCAAGAGGTTAATAGCCTATATAAAAAAACACCTCTAACAAAAATGTTATTTCAATTGTATTACATTTAGGAGCCCTGAGGGTCATGGGGTAGATAATCAAAAAGGACAAGGAGGAAATTAAAAAAGAGAAGAAGGCAATCAAAAAGGGCATTTAGAAGGACCCATAATCCTCCATAGGAAGAATACTAATTATACTACTGCATCATCTTATAATTAACCCTGATCTAAATTTTTTTTTTATTTTAGCTGTAATAACTTTCACATGTACAATGATTTGATTGCTAATTCTTGCCAGTCTTTCTTGAACAGCTATTTTAGTTTTGGTAGCTACTTTTTACATAGCAGTTTAACTCTCATTTATAAAGAAATAAGACAAAATATTTAGATATTTGAATTATTTTGTCATCAGTCATTCCGATTAGTACATTCATTTCCTTTTATTCTGACAGTGCTGGGTGGTACACCCTTTTTCTTTCCCCAAAAGTCTCTTCTATCTAGGAGTGAAATTAATCTCTGATATAAATCAGTGTGTTGCACCCACTTCAGCAGTGAAACTTTGCCATATGTCTTTGTGATGACTTCCATCTGTACTTCATATTTCATTTAATAAATGTGGGATATTATTGTAGCCAGCAAACTAAATTCTCAACATACCTTCATTCCATAGCAGGCCCCTGCTTGGGCTCACCTACATTCTTGGGCAACTGGGCACACATTGCTATGATATTTCTAATGACTTACAAACAAGTCTGAGTTTCTGCCAAGCTGCAGAGACCAAGCAAGCCCCAAAAGAAGGTGTTTTCCCTTGGATGAAGGCTAGTCATTTATGTACGAAGCCAAATTCATTCCCAAACTAACCTGAGATGCTGACACATGCAACGATTTCACAAGAAAATCTGGCAACGAGTATGTATAAAAAGTGGACTCTACAACCAATCTGGAGGAATAAAAAGATCCAGAAATAAGCCTGTCTGAAAGCCTGCCCTCAAAGGGAGGCATCTACAGACATCATTTATTTTTTTTCCTCCATCTTTTGGATTCATTCTAGCCATACATACTCTCTGCAGATATAAAAGCAGACGTTCTCCCCTCTTCGATTCAGATGTATGAATAAGCATACATAACAACAGAAATTACTTCTAACTGAATTTTTGTAGCGTGATATGAAGTTATCCTCTTAATTTCTATACTTCTTTCATGTAACTGTAAGGCACCTTGCTAATTAGTTCTTAATGGTCACTAGATTCTCAGATAATTAAAGTTTGGAGGACATTATTCCCAAGTCAGGGCCAATCTAAGGACGGTAGTCTCTAAGGCTTCTTCTATAGCACGTGTCATGGGAGGAAGCATGTTTTTTAATATTTTAACAATCACTTTACTTCAGAAAGATAGGGCCTGAGGCTTTTGGCTTACACGGTATGGGGAACATCAGCTTCACAGAAATCTGGAGACTATACTGTGTGGTCAGCAGCATGTACTCTCTGGACAAACACATTACTCCTCTGCAGAAAACAGAAGAACAGAAAAAAACAAAAGGCAATCTATGTGATTAACGCTAATTTCCTTCTGATTAACCAAAGAAAGTATTATTTCCGAAGCAAGAATTTAACTCTGATTAAAAGGCAAACCCTGAACTTCACTTCTTAAATAATAGACTTCAGTCCTGCATCAAGAAATATTGTCTAGGCATGGTAACGGTTTGCAGAGAGCATATAATGTCAGGATTTCTTCCCCTATCAGTTAAGACATCTGCATAAGAATTTGGGAAAGAGGACTGCTACTTCTCTGGAAAATGAGTGAGAATAGAATATCCTAAAATGTGAGTAGGCCTGTCTGAAAATCTCAGTCCTTTTTTGTTCCTTTTGAAACCCTATCTTAACCTAAATGCACATTCTCAATCAATATTTAATAATACAAAAGCTACATCACCCTGAGGCATTCAATATTCTCCTATTCCTATTATTTTCAATGTAATAATATTTAATATAGACACTGAATCATTTGAATTGATGGTTGCACTCCTCAGATAATACTAAAAACTAAACTTGAAGACAGTTTAAGCTTCTACTGCAGCTTGCACCATCAGGCAGCTGAAATTGGAGGTATGAAATTAGAGAGTAATTATTCTTTAAAGTATCACCTCCTCTATCTTATTCAGAAATACTGACTGCAGCTGTAGTGATTTTGTCATGCGAAATTGCCACACTTGTCAGTGTTTTTTCTTTTTGCTGGTTTATCTTACAAGGTAGTAATGCAAACAGCGGTGAAATGAAGCAGAGAATCATCTCATTAATGACCTGTCATTCCTAATGCCTTCCTCTTTTCATAATTGAACAAATAATTAAGAGCAAACATAGTAAACAGCTAACACTTGGAAACATCAGAAAATGGCAAAAATTGCCATCTTGTAAATGAACTTTAGGACAGCTTTGAATGTTGAGCAATCATGCTCTGTTATGCCCACCCAAGCTGTGCACTCACAGCATGCAACTAATGATGTTGAAAGTTTTCCTTATTAAAAGTTGAGCAGTTACATTACCACTTTGCAGCACACTTTTACCCTGGATAACTCAAGGCAGTGCCTACTTAAGCAGCTGCAGACTCTGCAGTCAAAGCAAGTATCAAGGAATTTTCTGCCTCTATGGCTAAATAGAGCCCTCTCATATTGCCAGAAGCCTGACATTGAAATATTTTGCTGTGACTGACAGAACCAAATAACGATTATTTCACCTGCTTTCAGCTATTGCTTTCATGAATGTAACAAGAATATCAAGAAAGGGCAATAGCCACCAACAGAGACTACTTGCTATTGACTTTTTCTATTTATTTTTTTTTTAATCACAGCTACCAAAAAAGTACCTCCATCATAATGAACAGGTATCAATTCCAGTTAGAGACTTTGAAAAATATAAATACATTTGGTAGTAACTAGAAAATAACAATGTTGGAACACTAATTTGGAAAAGAAACAAAAATGAAAAGAGTTATCAGATAATTCTTTGTGTATGTGTATAAAATTGCTTGCTTAATTAAATGGCTACCCTTTAAGAAAAGAATTATGCTGACTCCACTGTACAAGTAAGTTCCACCACACAGAGATGGGCCGGCTGATGTGGAAAAAAGGATTCCTTGTTGGAAGCGTTCTTAAACGTCTAAGAACATTTTGGGGTGCCTTGCCACACACACCCTGACCAGCTCATGCTTCTCGAGGCTACTGCTGCTGGGCTGCCCTGTGATGCTATAAGAGGCCAGCAACAGGGTTCTTGTAGGATGATGTTATCTCCTGCCCAGGGACCATTCGTTTCCAAATCTTGTCCTTCAGCTTCCAAAGGTGTGCAATATGTATCTTCTGGTTCCAGGCAAAAGAAATTTCTACAACATGGCTCACGGAGTCAGGAATTCTCTGAGAAATAAGCCTAAAGTATTAGTCAGCTAAATGTAGGCTAAATTCATGCTAAGGGTATGAAGGAATCTCAAGAATAAAAAATGTTAGCCTAGAAAACAGCGGTGGGAGATTTGTAAGTATGTTAACGTTTTGGTTTTGTCTTTCTCTTTCAGAGAACATATGGAACCCCTTTTCTGTTTCTTCCCCAAGAACCACGCATGGTGGGAGTCACATCTTCAGGCACAATTGAGATGGTATACTGATCTTTCCAGATACTATGGCAGCTCCCTGGTGGTTTTTCTGCAATCTTCAGCATGTACTGAATGCTGATGGCAGCTAAAACCCAAGTCGTCTTTCAGTCATTTGTTAAATAAGCAGGCTCCCAACTCCTTCCTGCAGAGCACAAAATAAAAAAGGGAGGCAATGATTCTAACACTTTAACTCAAATGAAACTGAACAGAATACAGACGACACATTCCTTTACATGAGTTTTCTCCCTGCTGAATTCCAAAGGCATTCTGCAAACAATGGAGGTATTATTCTAAGGAAAAAAAAAGAAGCCGGCAAAAATCTAATTTAAAATGTTAGGCAACCTAGCGATAGGCCTACCGCAGCTCCCTTTGCTTTGTTATTGGCCATCCAAAGCTAAGCAAGCCTGTTACCTGGAGTACCGATAGGTTGATAGTGGAATTACCCCTGGTATAAAGCTGCTTTGCAATCAAATTTAACTTCTAAGGTTTGTGGGGTTTTTTAACCACTGAACTACAGTTCACTTACTTTTTGCCCAGTAAACAAACTTACTTTGCTCAGAATTTCAGTTTACTAAAGTTGTCTTGAAGTTGTTTAAGGGACGAAAAACCAAGAAACCACATAAGATACTCTTTCCAGCTCAGTGCAAGACTATCAAAACTCAGAGGATTTACATATTTTCTTCAGACCATTCTGCTTCTCTCGTCTCCGAGCACACTGCTATGCTCACACCAAGACAGACAAGGGCCTGTACGGAAGACTCTTCTTTCCTCTGAAGACTCCCACCCCTATGCATGAACTCATAAATACTGTGTTGGGTAGCAAGCACTCAAAATGTGGGCCTGTGAAAATGTAGGCTTTGTTACTACAGCTGAAACATTTTTCCCTATTTAGAAAAAGTTTTGAACTCATACAAATGACACTGCAAGACAGAGTGGGCTACACAGATTTACATTTCATTGGCAATCTTGTAACATAACTACTTGAAAATCGGCAAGGGAGAAAGGCAGGCAGGAAGACAAAGATACTTATTGGTGAATATTCCAAAGAAAGTTAAATGAGATTAGCAATAAGTAATTGACACTGCGCTTTCTAACTAGCTTTCTCTGTCTAAAAGATAATCAAGGCAGATAAGGGCAGTTGGGTAACTAATAAAAATACTCACAACATACTGTATCTCCATGGGCCATAAACAGGCAAGCTATAGGCAGCCTAAGCCTATGATGCAGTTGCCTTGAGAACAACTGACAACCCATAACCACACTTTTTTTCCCAGCATACTACCTGCAGATGACTAAACTGTTTTCATGCATTTCCAATTTCAGCTGATTTTCTTTTGATCCTGCTGTAATTGGCTCATTTGCTTTTGGAGATGCTTTCAGACCTGACTTGAGCTTCAGTGACTTCTAAGTAGCATTGCTAGATTTGAAGAAGAGAGCTACCTGATGTCACCAGGTGTGCTCTTCAGCCACTCTATTTACAGAAGCAAACCAGTGTGAGCTATAAACAACTGAGACTCATTGAAATCTCTCTGGATAGGAGAAAAAGAATTTTAGCCACAGACTATGTAATATGCAAAGTAGACCTCAGTGAACTATTAACAGAGAATAATCTTTGTGGCAAATTCTCCCTTTTTCCTAGTTATGAATAGGCTTTGGCTTTCATGAATTCACCTGTGATTTAAAAGAATTTGACCTTTTCAGAAGAAAAAGTAAATTAGCAAACCATTACCATTACACAGTCAGGATCCAGTCTCACAGATCACAGCCACATACTTGGTTATTTAATTATGCGAGACTGGTCCTGCTCCCTGACTGGTTACATGTATGTTTGTAATTTAAAAGGAACACTGAAGGATAGAGCTGATGGCTGAGGATCCTTGGTTCTTTTAGGAATAAATACAGTATTGAGTCAACAATGATATTCATCAGCTGGATTAGAGACTTTCACAAAATGACTGAAATT